>NC_092746.1:131127445-131189223 GCF_047496795.1 Chiloscyllium punctatum | reverse complement strand
GGCTGAACCAAAGTCCTATACAACTGCAACATGACCTGCCAACTCTTAGAGTCATAGAGTCATAGAGATGTACAGCACGGAAACAGACCCATCCATGCCGACCAGATATCCCCAACCCAATCTTGTCCCACCTGCCAGCACCCGGCCCATATCCCTCCAAACCCTTCCTATTCATATACCCATCCAAATGCCTCTTAAATGTTGTAATTGTACCAGCCTCCACCACATCCTCTGGCAGCTCATTCCATAAACGTACCACCCTCTGTGTGAAAATGGTGCCCTTTAGGTCTCTTTTATATCTTTCCCCTCTCACCCTAAACCTATGCCCTCTAGTTCTGGACTCCCCAACCCCAGGGAAAGACCTTGCCTATTTATCCTCTCCATGCCCCTCATAATTTTGTAAACCTCTATAAGGTCACCCCTCAGCCTCTGACGCTCCAGGGAAAACAGCTTCAGCCTGTTCAGCCTCTGCCTGTAGCTCAAACCCTCCAACCCTGGCAACATCCTTGTAAATCCTTTCTGAACCCTTTCAATTTCACACCATTTTTCCAATAGGAAGGAGACCAGAATTGCACGTAATATTCCAACAGTGGCCTAACCAATGTCCTGTACAGCCTCAACATGACCTCCCCACTCCTGTACTCAATACTTTGACCAACAAAGGAAAGCATACCAAACGCCTTCTTCACTATCCTATCTACCTGCGACTCCACTTTCAAGGAGCTATGAACACTGCACTCCAAGGTCTCTTTGTTCAGCAACACTCCGAGGACCTTACCATTAAGTGTATAGATCCTGCTAAGATTTTGCTTTCCCAAAATGCAGCACCTCGCATTTATCTGAATTAAACTCCATTTGCCACTTCTCAGCCCATTGGCCTATTTGGTCCAGATCCTGTTGTAATCTGAGGTAACCTTCTTCGCTGTCCACTACACCTCCAATTTTGGTGTCATCTGTAAACTTACTAACTCTACCTCAATACCTTGTACTTCAACTCTTGTACTCAGTACCCCGTCCGACCGAAGGAAATCACGCGGTATGCCTTCTCGACCACACTACTGCTCTGCGTTGCCATCTTCAGGGAACAACGGACCTGAACACCCAGATCTCTCTGTGCATCAATTTTCCCCAGGGCTTTTCCATTTACTGTATAGTTCGCTCTGGAATTGCACCTTCCAAAATGCATCACCTCACATTTTGTCCGGATTGAACTCCCATCTGCCATTTTGCTGCCCAATCTCCAATCTAACTATATTCTGCTGTATTCTCTGACAGTCCCCTTTACTATCTGCTCCTCCACCAATCTTAGTGTCATCTGCAAACTTGCTCATGGTGCAAGGTAAAAACAATGACTGCAGCTGGTGGAAACCAGATTCTGGATTAGTGGTGCTGGAAAAACACAGCAGTTCAGGCAGCATCCGAGGAGCAGGGAAATCGATGTTTCGGGCAAAAGTCCTTCATCAGGAATAAAGGCAGAGAACCTGAAGGGTGGAGAGATAAGCTAGAGGAGGGTGGGGGTGGGGGAGAGAGTAGCATAGAGTACAATGGGTGAGTGGGGGAGTGGATGAAGGTGATAGGTCAGGGAGGGAGAGGGTGGAGTGGATAGGTGGAAAAGAAGATAGGCAGGTCAGACAAGTCATGGGGGACAGTAACTGAGCTGGAAGTTTGAAACTAGGATGAGGTGGGGGAAGGGGAAATGAGGAAACTGTTGAAGTCCACATTGATGCCCTGGGGTTGAAGTGTTCCGAGGCAGAAGATGAGGCGTTCTTCCTCCAGGCGTCTGGTGGTGAGGGAGCGGCGGTGAAGGAGGCCAGGACCTCCATGTCCTCGGCAGAGTGGGAGGGGGAGTTGAAATGTTGGGCCGTGGGGCGGTTTGGTTGATTGGTGCAGGTGTCCTGGGAGATGTTCCCTAAAGCGCTCTGCTAGGAGGCGTCCAGTCTCCCCCAACGTAGAGGAGACCACATCGGGAGCAACGGATACAACAAATGATATTAGTGGATGTGCAAGTAACACTTTGATGGATGTTGAAGGCTCCTTTAGATCCTTGGATGGATGTGAGGGAGGAGGTGTGGGCGTAGGTTTTGCAATTCCTGTGGTGGCAAGGGAAGGTGCCCAGGATGGGAGGGTGGGTTGTAGGGGGGCGTGGACCTGATGCAACCTACACCTTCTTCCAAATCACTTCTATCTCTCATAAACAACAGTATTCCCAGCACAGATCCCTATGGAACATCACTGGTCACAGGTCCTCCATTTTGAGAAGCTCCCTTCCACAACTACTCTCTGTCTCCTGTTGCCCAGCCAGTTCTCCATCTAGCTAGAACACCCTGGACCCCATGTGCCTTTGTCTTCTTCACCAGCCTACCATGGGGAACCTTATCAAACACCTTACTGAAGCAAATGAATGTTGGCCTTTATGTCAAGTGGGTGCAGTATAAGTTTCAGAAAGTCTTCCTGCAGCTCTACAAGGTGCTGGGTGAGAACACAATTGGAATACTGTGAGGCACTTGTGGTCCCCTTATTGAGGGAAAAATACTATTTCATTGGAGGAAATTCAGAGAAGGTTCACGAGGATGATCCCTGGTATGGGAGGTTGGGACTCTACCAGGTCGGCTCTTTACTAACTGGAGTTTAGAAGAATGAGTGGTGATGTCATTGAGACATACAGGGGCTTGACAGGGTCATAGAGGTCAGAGATATACAGCGTTGAAATAGACCCTTCAATCCAACTCATCCATGCCAGCCAGATATCCCAACCCAATCTAGTCCCAATCTGGACTCCCCCACCCAGGAAAAACACCTTGCCTATTTATCCTATTCATGCCCCTCATGATTTTATAAACCTCTATAAGGTCACCCCTCAGCCTCCAACGCTCCAGGGAAAACAGCCCCCAGCCTATTCAACCTCTCCCTGTAGCTCAAATTCTCCAACCCCTGGCAACATCCTTGTGAATCCTTTCTGAACCCTTTCAAGTTTCACAACACCCTTCCGATCGGAAGCAGACCAGAACTTCACGCAATATTCCAAAAGTGGCCTAATCTATGTCCTGTACAGCTGTTACATGATGTCCGAACTGATGTACTCAATACTCTGACCAATAAAGAAAAGCATACCAAACACCTTCTTCACTATCCTACTCGACCTGCGACTCCACTTTCAAGGAACAATGAACCTGCACTCCTAGGTCTCTTTGTTCAGCAACACTCCCGAGGACCTTACCATTATGTGTATAAATCCTGCTAAGATTTGCTTTTCCAAAATGCAGCACCTCACATTTATCTGAATTAAACTCCATCTGCCACTTCTCAGACCATCTGGTCCAGATCCTGTTGTAATCTGAGGTAACTTTCTTCGCTGTCCACTACACCTCCCAAGTTTGGTGTCATCTGCAAACTTACTAACTGTACCTCTTATGCTCGCATTCCAAATAATTTGTGTAAATGACAAAGTAGAGGGTCCAGCACCGATTTTGTGGCACTCCACTGGTCACAGGCCTCCAGTCTGAAAAATAACCCTTCGCCATCACCCTCTGTCTTTGAGGCCAGTTCTGTATCCAAATGGCTAGATCTTCCTGTATTCCATGAGATCTAACCTTGCCAACCAGTCTCCCATGGGAAACCTGATTGAACATCTTACTGAAATCCATATAAATCACGCCCACCACTCTGCCTTCATCAATCTTCTTTGTTACTTCAAAAAACTCTATCAAGTTTGTGAGACATGATTTCCCACGCATTAAGCCAAGTTGACTATCCCTCCGCTACATCGATGACTGTATCGGCGCTACCTCGTGCTTCCACGAGGAGGTTGAACAGTTCATCCACTTTACTAACGCCTTCCACCCCAACCTCAAATTCACCTGGACCGTCTCAGACTCCTCCCTCCCCTTCCTTGACCTCTCCATCTCTATCTCGGACGACCGACTCAACACAGATGTATACTATAAACCGACCGACTCCCACAACTACCTAGATTGCACCTCCTCCCACCCTGCCCCCGTAAAAAACGCCATCCCATATTCCCCAATTCCTTCACCTCTGCCGCATCTGCTCCCAGGAGGAACAGTTCTAATACCGAACAACCCAGATGGCCTCCTTCTTCAAAGGCCAGCAATTTCCCCCCAGACGTGGTTGACGATGCTCTCCACCGCATCTCCTCCACTTCCCGCTCCTCCGCCCTTGAGCCCTGCCCCTCCAACCGCCACCAGGACAGAACCCCACTGGTCCTCACCTACCACCCCACCAACCTCCAGATACATCGTATCATCCTTCGTCATTTCCGCCACCTCCAAACAGACCCCACCACCAAGGATATATTCCCCCTTCCCTCCCCAATCAGCGTTCCGGGAAGACCACTCCCCTCAGTGACTCCCCTCATCAGGTCCACACCCCCCACCAACCCAACCTCCACTCCCGGCACCTTCCCCTGCAATCACAAGAAATGCAAAACTTGCGCCTACACCTCCCCCCTCACTTCCCTCCAAGGCCCCAAGAGATCCTTCCATATCCATCACAAATTCACCTGCACCTCCACACACATCATTTACTGCATCCGCTGCACCCGATGTGGCCTCCTCTATATTGGGGAGACAGGCCGCCTACTTGCGGAACGTTTCAGAGAACACCTCTGGGACACCCGGAACAACCAACCCAACCACCCCGTGGCTCAACACTTCAACTCCCCCTCCCATTCCACCAAGGATATGCAGGTCCTTGGCCTCCTCCATCGCCAGACCATGGCAACACGACGCCTGGAGGAAGAGCGCCTCATCTTCCGCCTGGGAACCCTCCAACCACAAAGGATGAATGCAGATTTATCCACCTTCACTCATTTCCCCACCTTATCTCAGTCCCAACCCTCAGACTCAGCACCGCCTTCTTGACCTGCAATCTTCTTCCTGACCTCTCCGCCCCCACCCCACTCCAGCCTATCACCCTCACCTTGACCTCCTTCCACCTATCGCATTCCCCAATGCCCCTCCCCCAACTCCCCCCTCCCTACCTTTTATCTCAGCCCGCTTGGCACAGCCTCCTCATTCCTGAAGAAGGGCTTATGCCCGAAACGTCCGATTCTCCTGCTCCTTGGATGCTGCCTGACCTGCTGCGCTTTTCCAGCAACACATTTTTCAGCTCTGATCTCCAGCATCTGCTGTCCTCCCTTTATCCCTAATTAGTCCTTGCCTTTCCATATACATCATGTCCCTCAGGATTCCCTCCAACAACCTGCCCACCACCGAGGTCAGACTCACTGGTCTATCGTTCCCTGGCTTGTCCCTTACCACCTTTCTTAAACAGTGGTACCACATCAGCCAACCTTCAGTCTGCCGGCACCTCACCTGTGAGTATCGCTGATACAAATATCTCAGCACGGGGCCCAGCAATCACTTCCCTAACCTCCCACAGAGTTCTCGCGTACACCTGATCAGGCCCGGAGGATTTATCCACCTTTATGCGTTTCAAGACATCTCCTCTGTCAAAGTTGCGAGGATGTTTTCCCTCATGTGAGAGCCTAAAACTAGAGCGCACTGTTTCAGAAAAAAAATGGGCACCGATTTAAGACTAAGATGAGTTCGGGGTCTTTGGAACTCCTTGCCACAGAAAGCTGCAGGAGCAGTGTATATTTAAGGCTGAGGTAGATAGATTTTTCTTGGGAATGAAGGGTTACAGGGAAAGTGCAGGAAAGTTGTATCAGCCAGGGGCTGTATTCCCTGGAGTGTCGGAGGCTGAGGGGTGACCTTATAGAGGTTTACAAAGTTGTAAGGGGCATGGATAGGATAAATAGGCAAAGTCTTTTCCCTGGGGTCGGGGAGTCCAGAACTAGAGGGCATAGGTTTAGGAGTGAGAGGGGAAAGATATAAAAGAGACCTAAGGGGGAAACTTTTTCACTCAGAGGGTGGTACGTGTATGGAATGAGCTGCCAGAGGATGTGGTGGAGGCTGGTACAATTGTAACATTTAAGAGGCATCTGGATGGGTATATGAATAGGAAGGGTTTGGAGGAATATGGGCCGGGTGCTGGCAGGTGGGACTAGATTGGGTTGGGATATCTGGTCGGCATGGATGGGTTGGACCGAAGGGTCTGTTTCCATGCTGTACATCTCAATGACTCTATGACTCTAGATGTTCCAGGTGTTTAGAACAGAACAGACGGTGGAAAAAGAGGAGGGGGTGTAGCATTGCTAATCAGAGAGTGCATCACAGCTACAGAAACAAAGGTTGTTGAGGAAGGTTTGTCTACTGAGTCAGTATGGGCGGGAGCAGTCACCGCATTGGGGGTTTTCTATAGACCCCCTAATAGTAATAGAGAGATTGAATAACTCAAAGGCAGGCAGATTTGGTAAAATGCAGAAGTAGCAGGGTTGATGTTATGGGCGACTTCAACTTTTCCAATATCATCTGGAACCTCCTTAGTGCAGGTGGTTTGGATGGAGCCGTCAGGTGTGTTCAGGAAGGTTTCCTTCCTCAGTATGTAGACAGACCGACAAGGGGAGAGCCCATTTTGGATTTGGTGCTCGGCAATGAGCCAGGACAGGTATCAGATCTCACGGTGGGAGAACACTTTTTGGTGACAGTGACCACAACTGCCTCACATTTACCACAGCCTTGGAGAGGGAAAGGAGCAGTTACCATGGGAAGACATTTAATTGGGGAAAAAGAAATTATGACGCTATGAGACAGGAGTTGGGAAATACAGACTGGGAGCAAGTGTTCCACAGAAAGGGCACAACAGACATGTGGAGACTCTTTTAAGGAGCAATTGTGCGAGTGACGCACAAATTTGTTCCTCTGAGACGGGCAAGAAGGGATAAGATTAAGGAGCCTTGAATGATGAGAACAGAGGAGCTTCTCATCAAAAGGAAAAAGGCAGTTTATATAAGGTGGAGGAAGCAAAGATTTAGCACAGCTTTAGGGGATTACAGGCTTACTAAAAAGGAGCTCAGAAATGGGCTGAGGAGAGTCAGGAGGGGGCACGACGTGAGGAATAAGAGAATGGTCAGGGAGAAGGTAGGGCCAGTCAGAGATAATGGAGGAAACTTGTGCGTGGAGTCTGAGCAGGTAGGGGAAGCTCTAAATGAGGTTTTTGCTTTGGGTTTTCACTCAGGAAAGGGATCTTGTTGTGAATGAGAACTTTGAGGAGCTGGGATACAGACTGGACCAGATCAAGATTGATGAAGGTGATATGCTGGAAATTTAGGAAAACATTAAGATTGATAAGTCCCCAGGGCCAGACCAGATTTATCCCAGGCTGCTCCGGGAAGTGAGAAAGGAGGTCGCTAAGCCGCTGGCGAGGATATTTGCCTCCTCACTTTCCACGGGAGTCATACCGGAGGATTGGAAGGAGGCGAATGTTGTTTCTCTTTTCAAGAAGGGTAATAGGAAAATCCCTGACAATTACAGACCAGTCAGTCTTACATCTGTGGTCAGCAAGGTTTTGGAAAGAATTCTGAGGGATAGGATTGATGACTATTTGGAAAAACATAGTGTGATTAAAGGCAGTCAGCATGGCTTTGTGAGATTCTAGATTAGTGGAGCACAGCAGTTCAGGCAGCATCCAAGTAGCTTCGAAATCGACGTTTCGGGCAAAAGCCCTTCATCAGGAATAAAGGCAGTGAGCCTGAAGCGTGGAGAGATAAGCTAGAGGAGGGTGGGGGTGGGGAGAAAGTAGCACAGAGTACAATGGGTGAGTGGGGAAGGGGATGAAGGTGATAGGTCAAGGAGGAGAGGGTGGAGTGGATAGGTGGAAAAGGAGATAGGCAGGTCGGACAAGTCCGGACAAGTCATGGGGACAGTGCTCAGCTGGAAGTTTAGAACTAGGGTGAGGTGGGGGAAGGGGAAATGAAGAAACTGTTGAAGTCCACATTGATGCCCTGGGGTTGAAGTGTTCCGAGGCGGAAGATGAGGCGTTCTTCCTCCAGGCGTCTGGTGGTGAGGGAGCGGCGGTGAAGGAGGCCCAGGACCTCCATGTCCTCGGCAGAGTGGGAGGGGGAGTTGAAATGTTGGGCCACGGGGCGGTTTGGTTGATTGGTGCGGGTGTCCCGGAGATGTTCCCTAAAGCACTCTGCTAGGAGGCGCCCAGTCTCCCCAATGTAGAGGAGACCGCATCGGGAGCAACGGATACAATAAATAATATTAGTGGATGTGCAGGTAAAACTTTGACGGATGTGAAAGGCTCCTTTAGGGCCTTGGATAGAGGTGAGGGAGGAGGTGTGGGCACAGGTTATACAGTTCCTGCGGTGGCAGGGGAAAGTGCCAGAATGGGAGGGTGGGTCGTAGGGGGGTGTGGACCTGACCAGGTAGTCACGGAGGGAACGGTCTTTGCGGAAGGCGGAGAGGAGTGGGGAGGGAAATATATCCCTGGTAGTGAGGTCTGTTTGGACATGGCGGAAATGTCGGTGGATGATTTGGTTTATGCGAAGGTTGGTAGGGTGGAAGGTGAGCACCAGGGGCGTTCTGTCCTTGTTACGGTTGGAGGGGTGGGGTCTGAGGGCGGAGGTGCAGGATGTGGATGAGATGCGTTAGAGGGCATCTTTAACCATGTGGGAAGGGAAATTGCGGTCTCTAAAGAAGGAGGCCATCTGGTGTGTTCTGTGGTGGAACTGGTCCTCCTGGGAGCAGATCTGGCGGAGGCGGAGAAATTGGGAATACGGGATGGCATTTTTGCAAGAGGTAGGGTGGGAAGAGGTGTAATCCAGGTAGCTGTGGGAGTCGGTGGGTTTGTAAAAAATGTCAGTGTCAAGTCGGTCGTCACTAATGGAGATGGAGAGGTCCAGGAAGGGGAGGGAGGCGTCAGAGATGGTCCAGGTAAATTTAAGGTCAGGGTGGAATGTGTTGGTGAAGTTGATGAATTGCTCAACCTCCTCACGGGAGCACGAGGTGGCGCCAATGCAGTCATCAATGTAGCGGAGGAAGAGGTGGGGAGTGGTGCCGGAATAATTACAGCAGATCAACTGTTCTACATAGCCAACAAAGAGACAGGCATAGCTGGGGCCCATACGTGTGCCCATGGCTACCCCTTTGGTCTGGAGGAAGTGGGAGGATTCAAAGGAGAAATTGTTAAGGGTGAGGACCAGTTCAGCCAAACGAATGAGAGTGTCAGTGGAAGGGTACTGTTGGGGATGTCTGGAGAGGAAAAAACAGAGGGCTTGGAGGCCCTGGTCATGGCGGATGGAGGTGTAGAGGGATTGGATATCCAGGGTGAAGATGAGGCATTGGGGGCCGGGGAAACGGAAGTCTTGGAGGAGGTGGAGGGCGTTGGTGGTGTCTCGAACGTATGTGGGGAGTTCCTGGACTAGGGGGGATAGGACAGTGTCGAGGTAGGTAGAGATGAGTTCAGTGGGGCAGGAGCATGCTGAGACAATGGGTCGGCCAGGGTGGTCAGGCTTGTGGATCTTGGGAAGGAGGTAGAACCAGGCAGTGCGGGGTTCCTGGACTTTGTGAGAGGCAGAACATGCCTCACAAATCTTACTGAGTTCTTTGAAGAGGTGATGAGACAGGTTGATGACGGTTGAGCAGTGGATGTGGTGTATATGGACTTCAGCAAGGCATTTGATAAGGTTCTCCATGGTAGGCTCATTCACAAAGTCAGGAAGTATGGGATACAGGGAGACTCTGCTATCTGGATTCAGAATTGGCTGGCTGACCGAATGCAGAGAGTGGTTGTAGATGGAAAGTATTCTGCCTGGAGGTCAGTGTTGAGTGGGCTCCCGCAGGGCTCTGTACTTGGGCCTCTGCTCTTTGTAGTTTTTATAAATGACTTGGATGAGGAGGTTGAGGGGTGGGTTAGTAAATTTGCAGATGACATAAAGGTTGGAGGTGCCGTTGATAGTATCGAGGGGTATTGCAGGCTGCAGTGTGACATAGACGGGATACAGAGCTGGGCTGAGAAATGGCAGATGGAGTTCAACCTGGATAAATGTGAAGTGATGCATTTTGGAAGGTCGAACTGGAATGCTGAATATAGGATTAAAGACAGGATTCTTGGCAGTGTGGAGGAACAGAGGGATCTGGGTGTGAAAGTACATAGATCCCTCAAAGTTGCCACCCGAGTGGATAGGGTTGTTAAGAAAGCATGTGGTGTTTCGGGTTCTACTAACAGGGGGATCGAGTTTAAGAGCCACGAGGGTTTGCTGCAGCTCTACAAGTCCCTGGTGAGACCACACTTGGAATATTGTGTCCAGTTCTGTTCATCCTACTCTCGGAAAGATACAGAGGCTTTGGAGAGGGTACAAAGAAGGTTTACCAGGATGCTGCCTGGACTGGAGGGCTTGTTTTACGAAGAGAGGTTGACTAAGCTCGGAGTTTTCTCTCTGGAGAAAAGGAGGAAGAGAGGTGACCTGATCGAGGTGTACAAGGTAATGAGAGGCATGGATAGAGTCAATAGCACAAACTTTTCCCCAGGGCAGGATTGACTGGCAGGAGGGGTCATAGTTTGAAGATATTAGGAGGAAGGTATCGAGGAGACGTCTGAGGGAGGTTCTTTACACAGAGAGTTGTGAATGTATGGAGTGCATTGCCAGCGGTGATGGTGGAAACAGAGTCATTGGGGACATTGAAGCGACTGCTGGACATGTACATGGAGAGCGGTGAGTTGAGGGGTGTGTAGGTTAGGTTATTATATTTTAGATTAGCAATAATCCTCGGCACAACATCGTGGGCCGAAGAGCCTGTTCTGTGCAGTAGTTTTCTGTGTTCTATGTTCTATCTTACCTATTCCCTCCATACGTGTATACGTTTCTATAAGATCCCCCCCTCATTCTTCTGAATTCCAATGAATATAATCTCAGTCTACTCAGTCTCTCCTCGTAAACCTCAACTCCAGAATCAAACTCGTGAACTTCCTCTGTACCCCTCTAGTGCCAGTACACTCACACACGCTCAATCACACACTCACACACGCTCAAACACACACACTCACACACTCACACACTCACACACACACACACTCACACACACACACTCACACTCACACACTCACACTCACACACACTCACACACACACACTCACACTCACACACTCACACTCACACACACACTCACACTCACACACACACACTCACACACACACACACTCACACACACATACACACTCACACACACACACTCACACACACACACTCACACACACACACACTCACACACACACACACACTCACACACTCACTCACACACACACTCACACCCCAACAGGTTCAGGAACAGCTTCTTCCCTGCTGTTAGTAGACTGATCAATGGACCTCACCAATTTCAAAGTTAATGTTGATCTTACTAACATGGATCTTGCTTTGTGAACCTCCTGTGCAGTATAACCTTGTACGCCTCACTCTGTTTAAGGGCCTGAGGAGCTGTAAGTTATCTGCCTGTCCTGCTCACAAAAAAAAACTTTCCACTGTGACTACAATAAATCAAATCAAGGGGAGAAATATGGACCGTGCTGTGTGAGAGGGTCTTCGAGGCAAGTGCTCTCACAACATTTAAATTGCATCTGGATGGGCACTTAAAATGCCAGGGCAGACATAAGGCTGTGGACCAATGGGATCAGTGTAATTTGGTCCTTTGGCAGAAACATGATGAGCCAAAGGATCTGTTCCTGTGCTGTCGGACTCTGTGACTCTCAGTGTGACAATCCAAAATCCTTATTTTTTCTATTCATTCATGGGATGAGGGCATCACTGGCTGGGTCAGCGTTTATTATCCATCCCTAATTACCCAGACAGCAGTTCAACATCAACCTCATTGCTGTGGGTCTGGAGTTACATGGAGGCCAGAACAAGAAAGGATAGCAGTTTCCTTCCCTGAAGGGTATTAGTGACCCAGAGGGGCTTTCCTGACAATTGACTCAGTTCATCCTCAATTCCAGATTTTTAATTGAATTCAAATCCCACCATCTGCCATGGCAGGATTCAAACCCAGGTCCCCAGGACATTCCTGGGGTCCCTGGGTTTACAGGCCAGTGATAATGCCTCTACGTTATTGCCTTCCCCTGACACAGGTACACCACAGACACACCCCTTTGACTCACTCGAATTCAGCCAGTGGTCAGGGACAGGAGGGTGTGGCTGTGAATGAGGCAGGTAGAGGGATCCGGGAGGTAGAGATGCAGGATCCCCATCCCCTGTCCTTCGCTGAGAGTTTGAGAGTTTTGATCCCTGTGTGGATGGGAATGGGGACTGCAGGGAGGGTGAGCCGACTAACCACAGCACCGTGGTGCAGGAGCCATTCAACTGGGAGGAGAGAAGGGAATGTTGGTATAACTAGGGACCGTGTAATTAGAGGTATAGAAAATGTTGTCTGTGACCAGGACTGAGGGACCTGAAGGCTGTGTTGCCTGGCTGGTGCCTGGGTTTGGGATATTCCATCTGGGCTGCAGAGGAACCTGGAATGGGAGAAGAAAGAGCCAGTGATCATGATCCATGTAGGTACCAATGGCATTGATAAAACTAGGGCAGAGGTTCTGCTAAGGGAGTGTGAACAGCTCAGAGCTAAATTAAAAAGCAGAGCCAAAAAGGTAATAATCTCTGGATTTCTACCTGAGCCACGAGCTGATTGGCACAGGGTCAATAAGATTAAGCAGGTAAATGTGTGGCTCAAAGATGGGTGTGGGAGAAATCCTGGGAATTACAGACCAGTCAGTCTTACATCAGTGGTGGGCAAAGAGACAGGATTTATGATTACTTAGAAAACTAGAGTTTGATTAGAGATAGTCAGCATGGTTTTGTGAGGGTTGGGTCATGCCTCACAAACCTTATTGAATTCTTTGAGGATGTGACAAAACACATTGATGAGGGTAGAGTAGTGGGTGTGGTGTCCATGGATTTTAACAAGGCATTTGGTAAGGTTCCCCTTTGTAGGCTCATTCAGAAAGTAAGGAGATATGGGGTCCAGGGAAACCTGTCTGTCTGGATATAGAATTGGCTGGCCCATACAAGACAGAGGGTGATGGGAGATGGAAAGTATTCAGCCTGGAGCTTGGTGACCAGTGGTGTTCCACAGGGATCTGTTCTGCGACCTCTGCTCTTTGTGATTTTTATAAATGATTTGGATGAGGAAATGGGAGGGTGGGTTAGTAAGTTTGCTGATGGCATGGAAAGTTGGTGGACCTGTGGATACTGTGGAGAGCTGTTGTAGGTTGCAACAGGACAATGACAGGATGCCGAACTGGGCTGATAAGGGGCAGATGGAGTTCAACCTGGAAAAGTGTGAAGTCATTCACTTTGGAAGGTGGAATTTGAATGCAGAATCCAGGTTTAAAGGCAGGATTCTTGGCAGTATGGAGGAACCGAGAGATCTTGGGGTCCATGTTCATAGATCCCTCAAAGTTACCATCCAAGTTGATAGGGTTATTAAGAAGATGTATGATTTGTCAACATCCTGGTCGTTACCAACCACAGAACAGCATCACCTGCTTGTGCTGGTGATGCCTCCCTCCCGGATGATTTGGACCAGATAACATCCAAGGCAGAGTGCTCAGAGGATGCTCTGACATACTGACAGATGTTCTCATGGACATCTTTAACATCTTTCGGAGCTGCTCTATAGTTCCAACATGCTTCAAAGCTGCTACCATCGTCCCCATGCATAGAAGTCTTCAGCGTCCTGTCTCAATGACTACTGCCCTGTTGCACTACACCCATCATTATGAAATGTTCCAAGAGGCTTGTGATGAGGCATATTAAAACCCTGCTGCCCCCTTCACTGGAGACCCTATAGTTCTTGTATTGTCCAAACCGCTCAACAGATGATGCCATTTCCATCTGACCCTCCCCCACCTGGAGAAGAAGAACACCGACATCAGATTACTGTTCATACACTTCCGTTCTGTATTTAACACCAACATTCCTCAGCACCTGACTGGAAAGCTGAGTCTGCTGGACCTAAATACATCCCTTTGTAACTGGATCCTGGACTTCTTGACTGGGAGACCTCAGTCAGTGTGGATTGGGGACAGCATCTCTAACACCATCACACTGAGCACGGCCAGTGCTGTTCACCAGCGATGCACAGCTCAAATCACATCAGGTTCACTGATGACACGTCTGTAGTGGGTCTCTTTAGCAAGAGCAATGAGCCAGCATACAGACAGCAAGTGCAGTAGCTAACAGACTAGTGCAGAGACAATAACCCATCTCTGAACATGGACAACGTGAAAGAGATGATTGCTGACCTCAGGAGGGTACGTAGCAACAACTCTCTGCTGGACATTGACGGCTCCCCTGTGGAGATCATGAGCAGCACCAAGTTTCTTGACATCCACCTGGTGGAGAATCTCACCTGGACCCTCAACACCAGCTCCATAGCCAAGAAAGTCCAGCAGTGTCTCTACTTTCTGCGTAGGCTGAGGAAAGCCCCCCGCCCCCCCCCCCCCCATCGTCACGACATTCTACAGAGGATTCATTGAGACTACCCTGAGCTGCTGCCTGGTTTGGGAATTGCACTGTCTCTGATTGTAAGACCCTACAACGGACAGTGGTGACAGCTGAATGGATCATCGGGGTCTCTGTCCCCTCCATTACAGATATTTATACCACATGCTGCATCCAAAAGGCTAAGAGCATTGTGGAAGACCCCACACACCCCTCACTCAAACTCTTCTCCCTCCTGCCATCTGGCAGAAGATTCCGGAGCATTCGGTCTCTCACGGCCAGACTGTGCAACAATTACATCCCCTAAGCCATCAGGCTCCTTAACACTGTCTGATCAGATTCCTTCCCATCTGAAATTCCTCAAACCACTTCAAATTGCTGCCAGAACAATGTCTATTAGTTATCATTCTTTTATTATACTGTAAGCTGTGAGTTTTGCACTCCTTATGCACTTTATGCTGCCCTGAGTATGATTGTGTAGTTTGTGCTGTCGATGTAGCACCTTGGTCCTAGAGGATCACTGTCTCATTTTTACTGTATCAGTTGTATATGGGAGAAATGACAAATAACTCCCCTACTTTACTCATTAGCGGGGGATTGAGTTTAAGAGCTGTGAGGTTATGCTGCAGCTCTATAAAGCCCTGGTTAGACCACACTTGGAATATTGTGTTCAGTTCTGGTCGCCTCATTAAAGGAAAGGTGTGGAAACTTTCCGGAGGGTGCTGAGGAGATTTACCAGGATGCTGCCTGGACTGGAGAGCTTGTCTTATGGAAAAAAGATTGAGGGAGCTAGGGCTTTTCTCGTTGGAGTGAAGAAGAATATGAGGTGACTTGATAGAAGAGTACGGGATGATGAGAGGCACCGATAGAGTGGATAACCAGAAACATTTTCCCAGGGTAGAAATGTCTGTCATTTGGGGATATAATTTTAAGGTGATTGGAAGAAGGTTTAGGGGAGATGTCAGAGGTCGGTTCTTTACACAGAGAGTGGTGGGTGTGTGGAATGCACTGCCAGCGGTGGGAGTAGAGTCAGAGACATTAGGGACATTTTAAACGACTCTTGGTTAGGCCCATGGATGATAGTAAAATGAAAGGTATGTAGTTTGTTTTATCTTAGAGCAGCATAGAAGGCCGTCACATCGAAGGCCAAAGGCCCTGTTCTGTGCTGTACTGTTCTATGTTCTATCCTCTAATTCATGGGATATTGGCACCAGGACTGGGGAAGGAGGGAGCTGCTCCAATGGGCGCTGGGATCAGAGTCCGAACGAATCACATAACTAGGGCTGTAGACAGGGTTTTATACTGAATGGGGGAGGGGGGGGGGGAGAGTGTGGGGGTGGGGTCACTTATAGGAGAGATTAGAAAACCTGCATTAAAGGAGGAGGTAAGAGTGCGGAGCTCAGGAGAGGTTATTAAAGTCTCCAGCACAGACACAAAAAGGACAGAGTGTATGGGATGGGTTAGCGAATATTCACAGATATCCCACTCCATCGAAAAGACAGGCAAGTGGGCAGAGGGGGAGGGATTGCCTTATTAGTGCAACATGAAATTAAATCAATAGTAAGAAATGCAGTAGGGTCAGGTGATGTTGAATCTGTGTGGGTAGGATTGAGGAACTGCAAAGGTGAAAAAACCCATAGTTGGAGTTATCTACCTCCAAACAGCAGTCAGGAGCTGGGGCGCAAGATACTCCAGGAGATCGAAAAGATGGGGAGGAAAGGCAAACTTACAGCGATCATGGGGGATTTCAGTGTGCAGGTGGACTGAGAAATCAGGTTGGCAGTGGATTGCAAGAAAAGGAATTTGTGGAGTTTCTACAGGATGGCTTTTTGGAGCAGCTTGTGGTGGAGCTCACTAGGAAACAGGCAATACTGGATTTAGTGTAGTGCAGTGAGGCAGGCTTGGTAGGGGAGCTTAAGGTAAAGGAACCCGTAGGAGGCAGTGAGAGTAATATGATAGAATTTACTCTGCAATTTGAGAGGGAGAAGATAGAATCAGTGGTAATGGTACGCTATCTGAATAAATACAACTCCAGAGGCATGAGGGAGGAGCTGGGTAGAATTGACTGGGAGAGGAGCCCAGCAGGAAAGACAGTGGAACAGCAATGGCAGGAGTTTCTGGGAGTAATTCAGGAGACACAGCAGGGATTCATCCCAAGGAAAAGGAATCAAGGTACAGGGAGGATGAGGCAATCGTGGCTGACTAGGGAAGGCAGGGTCAGCATCAAAACAAAAGGGAAAGCAGATAATGTGGTGAAGGGCAGTGAGAACCCAGAGGATTGGGAAGCTTACAAAGACCAATAATAAAAGAAATAAAGAGCCGGGGGGGGGGAGGAGGGGGGTGGAGATTAAATATGGGGGTAAACTAGCCTGTAATGTCAAGGAAGACTAAGAGTTTTCTTTAGATATATACAGGGCAAAGAGAGGCAAAAGTTGACGTTGGGCAGCTGGAAAATGATGCTGGGGGGATAGTAATGGGGATCACGGAAATGGCGGAGGAACTGAATAATTATTTCACGTCAGTCTTCATGGTGGGAGACACGAGTAAAATCCCAAAGATTCAAGAGAGTGAGGGGTCAGAGCTGAGTCTGGTGGCCATCACCAAGGAGAAGGTGCTAGAAAAACTGAATGGCCTGAAGGTGGATAAATCACCTGGACCAGATGGTCCTAAGGGAGATAGCTGAAGAGATAATGGAGACGTTAGTGGTGATTTTTCAGGAATCACTAGAATCAGGGAGGTCCCAGACAACTGGAAAATCGCTAACGTGACACCTCTGTTTAAAAAGGGAGTAAGACAAAAGATGGAAAATTACAGACTGATTAGTCTAACCTCGGTCATGGGTAAGATCCTGGAATTCACCGTAATGATGAGATTTCTGAATACTTGGAAGTGCACAGTAAAATAAGGCCAAGTCAGCATAGTTTTATCAAGGGGAGGGCATGCCTGATAAATCTGCTAGAATTCTTTTCTAGGGCTCATAACAGCACACAAACCAACAGCCACTCTCAGACAACAACTCACCAGAACGAAGGACCCGATACCCAGCATGAGCAAAACCAATGTAGTGTACAAAATCCCATGCAAGGACTGCACAAAACACTACATAGGAGAAACAGGAAGACAGCTAACAATCCGCATCCATGAACACCAACTAGCCACGAAATGACACGACCAGCTATCCTTAGTAGCCACACACACAGATGACAAGCAACATGAGTTTGACTAGGACAACACTACCATTATAGGGCAAGCCAAACAGAGAACAGCCAGGGAATTCCTAGAGGGATGGCACTCATCCACAGACTCTATCAACAAGCACATCGACCTGGACCCAATATACCGGCCACTACAGCGGACAGCTGGAACTGACAACCGGAAGCGGCAGAGACAGGCCACTATAAATGCCGGAGGAAACAGCACAGAAGCGCTTCACAGGAGGCTCCCAAGCACTGAGGATGTCACCTAGACAGGGGACGAAACATTTGCAAGACAAATTCCCAGCTCGGCGAACAGAACCACAACAACAGAATTCTTTTTGGAAGTAACAAGCAGGTTAGACCAAAGACAACCAATGGACATTATCTACCTGGACTTCAAGAAGGCCTTTGACAAGGCGCCTCACAGGAAGCTGGAAAAGCAGGAAGGGCTAATGCCCGAAATGTCGATTGTCCTGCTCCTCGGATGCTGCCTGACCTACTGTGCTTTTTCAGCACTACACTCTCGATTCTGTTCCCCAGCATCTACAGTCTGCACTTTATCCTCCGCCACACAGGAGGCTACTGAGTAAGATAAGGGCCCATGGTGTTAGAGGCAAGGTGCCAGCGTGGATAGAAGCTTGGCTGCCTGGCAGGAAGCAGAGAGTGGGGATAAAAGGGTCCTTCTCAGGATGGCAGCCGGTGACAAGTGGTGTTCCGCAAGGCTCAGTGTTGGGACCACAACTTTTCACTTTATACATTAATAATTTAGATGAAGGAACTGAGGGCATTCTGGCAAAGTTTACAGACGATACAAAGGTAGGTAGAGAGACAGGTAGCATTTAAAAAGTGGGGAGGCTGCAGAAGGATTTAGACAGTTTAGGAGAATGGGCAAAGAAACGGCAGATGGAGTACAATGTGTGAAAGTGTGAGGGAGGAAGAGTAGGGGCATGGACTATTTTCTAAATGGGGAGAAAATTCAGAAATCTGTAGTGCAAAGGGACTTGGGAGTTCTACACCAGGATTCTCCTCAAGATAAACTTACAGGTTGAGTCAGGAGTCAGAGAGCAGGAGAATGCTGAAAATATGATGCTGGAAAAGTGCAGCAGGTCAGGCAGTATCCAAGGAGCAGGATGCTGTCTGACCTGCGCTTTTCCAGCAACACATTTTCAGCTCTGATCTCCAGCATCTGCAGTCCTCACTTTCTCCTCAGTAGTCAGAGAGGCAAATACAATGACGGTTTTTATCTTGTACACCTCTATGACTCTGTGACTCTTCGTACCAAGCAGGATAGATCAAGGGAAAGCAGTGGATCAGATATTTTTGAATTTTCAAAACATATTAGGCTACTGAATAAAATAAGAGCCCGTGATGTTTGGGGGGACTATATTTGCGTGAAGAGCTCTTGGGAGACAGAGTTGGGATAACGGGGGCATTTTCCAGATGGCAGTCAGTACCTCGTGTACCGCCCAAGGATCAGTGCTGGGACCACAATTATCCGGGACATTATCTTATTGACAGGCATGAGGAAAGTGTACCGTAGCCAGGCATGATACTGTAGCCAGGTTTGCAGATGACACAGGAGGGGTCTGCAGAGGGATATTGGCAGGTCAGACGAGTGGGCAAAATCTTGGCAGATGGAATATAATCTGGGACAATGTGTGGTTATGCACTTTGGTAGGAAGAACAGAGGCACTGAATATTATTTAAATGGATACAGACTGCAGAAAGCTGGCATTAGGAATCGTCGTCCATGAATCACAAAAAGTGAGCATCCAAGTTCACCTTTCTAAACTGAAAGCCTTCTGCCTCCGTGCGGTCCCTCTCTCTGTATTCCCAACTTCCTCGTGTAGTTTTCAAGATGCTTCTTAAACTTTGCTGTTGTATCTGGCCCATCACCTCCTCAGGCACTTACCACCCTCTGTGGAAAAAAGACTTGCCTCTCACATCTCCTTTAAACTTACCCTCATTTACCTTCAACCTCTGCCCCGAGTAATTGACATTTCTATCTTGGGAGAAAGACTCCGACTATCCATTCCATCCAGGACTCTCATAATTTTGTAAACTTCTATCAGGTCACCCCTCAGCCTCCAATGTTCAAGTGAAAATTAACCAGGTTTGTCCGATCTGTCCTGATAGCTAATACCCTCCAAACCAGGCAACTTCTGTTTCTGTACCCTCACCAAAGCCTCCACATCCTTCTGATTGTGTGGTGACCAGAACTGTACACAATATTCCAAATGTGGCCGAATTAAATTTCTTTACAGCTGCAACATGACCAGTCAGTGTTTATACTCTGTGCCCTGACCGATGAAAGCTTGCCTGTTGCCACTTTCAGGGAATTGTAGACCTTTAAGTGCAGATCCCTCTGTATGTTAATGTTTCTGAGGGTTTTGCCATTTACTGTATATTCCCTCCTGCATTACATCTCCCAAACTGTACCACCTCGCATTTGTTTGGATTAAACTCCATCTGCCATTTCTCCACCCAAGTCTCCAGCCTATCAATATCCTGCAGTATCCTCTGGCAATCCTCCTCACTATCCACAGCTTATGTACCATGCACAGGACAGTGAGCTGCATTTACATGGCCTCCAGTTGTTGTTGGATGGTGCTCTCCATGAGGGTGGCCACTCTCTCATGGCTGAAGTTCCAGTGTTTGACAGCAGCGTCATCAAAGAATGGACGCTGAGTTCAGAGAGTGGGGAATCTGTCTCCCAAACACCCAGGCTTGGGCCAAACGGAATACAATGGAAAGTTTGTTCAAAATCAGTTCTGCTGGTATCCCTTCCACCATCGTTCCCACGTGATATTCTACCCTGTACCATATTTGTTGAAAGACCAAAAGCTGTTGTTGAATTGATTTGTTTTATTTCATGGCAATACAGAAAGTCAGAGCTGGTGTAAATCTTGTCAAGACTGACTCCTGTAGCTCACAGTTTCTGGAAGAGGTTGAACTCAGATGCTCGAGTGCATTATTCTGATGGTTTCATCTCTGCTGTCTATAACCCTAGGAAATGGAACAGAATGGAACACTGAGTTCTCCCCAATCAACTAGATGTTACTTCCTACTGTCGAGGGTATGGTGCTGGAAAAACACAGCAGGTCAGGCCATATCCAAGGAGCAGGAAAATCAATGTTTCGGGCAAAAGCCCTGTATTATCCATTCCTGCTCCTCGGATGCTGCCTGACTTGCAGTGGTTTGCCAGCACCACACTCTCAACTTTAATCTCCAGCATCTGCAGTCCTCTCTTTCACCTAATTACTTCTTACTGACCATCCCATTAGTATCTGTGCTTTGAGAGAGGGTTCTCAGATCAGACAAGGCCCATTCCACCAGCACAGAAAGGTGAGGGCTTGGGTTTGGGGTATAGTCCCCCCTTTCCCCAGGGAAATGTGGCAAGGTGACCAGTCAGAAATACATAGGAGCTGATTCCACAATCCCAACCATCCCCTTCTCCTTGCATTGACCTCTCCTGAGGGGACACTCTCTTCAAACGGAAACGTGAAGGAATGTCTTCCCCCAGAGGGTCAGGAATGAGAGAATTCTCTGGGTCAGACAGCTGTTGAGGCTAGTTCACCAAAACAGTCAGTTTCAAAAAGGAGGTGGCCAGGCTGAGAAATATCAAGGAGTTGAGGCCTGGGGCAGATGGAAGGATAGGCTTTAGGGGACAGGTGTCCCACTCTAAGTGGAGAGGGGTGGGCAGGGAATTCCAGAGCCTCCTGAAGGCATGGCCAGTGGTGAGTGAGTGTCTAAAATCCACAATAGGGCCACGTAGCTGATGGGGTTGTGAGGACTATGGAGATTACAGAGATTAGGAAGCTGAGTGAGGATTTGGTAACAATTATTGTTTGAATGGAATGTTGTTTCTTAATGAGGAGCCCCAACATGTGAGAGAACGCAGGGCGTGAGGGGCACCGGAATAGGACTACGAGCCTGCACCAAGACTACAACAACAACTGGCCTACCTCGGGATGACTCTGTTGTCATTGATGATGTGGGAAGACCAAACACCTTGGTGTCTTCAACAACTGTTGGGGGTCAGGGGTCTGATGGGGATCAGAGAGAAATGTCCAAGAGGGTCTCCCTGAATTCTCCCATAGCTCCAGGGAGATTGGGCTCATTACCATGGCAACACTCACCTGCTAATCTGTCTTCACTAAGAAAGACACAGATAATTTTCAGGAAATGCTTGGGGTCAGAGGGTCAAGTATGAAGGAGGAAGTGAAGGAAGTCCTTATTAATCAGGAAATGGAATTGGGGGAATTGATGGGATTAAAACCCGATAAGTCCCAAAGGCCTGATGCTCTGTATCCCAGAGAATTTAAGGAAGTGGCCTTACAAATAGTGAATCTATTGGTGATCATTTTCCAGTATTTTGTAGACTCTGGAAGAGGACCAATGGACCGGAGGGTAGCTAACATATCTCCATTCTTTAAAAAGGAGGGAGAGGGAAAATGGGGAAATATAGGCCGGTCAGCCTGACATTGGTGATGGGGAAAATGCTGGAGTCAATCATTAAGGATGTAATAATTGAGCATTTGGGAAGTGGTGACAGAATTGGTCCAAGTCAGCATGGATTCACTGAAGGGAAATCATGGTTGACAGATCTTTTGGAATGTTTTGAGGATGTGACCAGTCGAGTAGACAATGGTGAATCAATAGATGTTGTATATCTGAACTTTCAAAAGGCTTTTGACAAGGTTCAATACAAGGTACTAGTGAGGAAAATTAAAGCTCATGGGATTGGAGGTCATGTATTGACATTGATAGAGAACTGATCGGCAGGCAGGAAGCAGAGAGTTGGAATAAACTGGCCCTTTTCAGAGTGGGAGGCAGTGAGGAGTGGGGTACTACAGGGTTCAGTGCTGGGACCCCACTGTTCACAATATACATTGACCATTTGGATGAAGGAATTAAAGGGGTCAAGGGTATGGGGAGAGGGTGGGAATAGGATACTGAGGTTGCATGATCAGCCATGATCATATTGAATGGTGGGACAAGCTCAAAGGGCCGAATGGCCAACTCCTGCACCTAGTTTCTATGCTGCTGTGTTTGCAGGAGAGTCACTGGGAGGTTCCACAACCTGACTATTGACCTCAGCTCAGCAGCTATGAGGGGAATGGGATTGGTGAATGGATCTGGGAATGTGGCTTAGAATAAATGTCAGGATACCCGTGGGGAGAAGTGGAGTGCAGGCCTCCCAGTGGTTCAACTGAGAGACACGCTATTTTACTTACCAATTAGGGAGCTCCTCCTCTAACAGTCAACCCAACGTTCCCAGTTCCCGAAAATCTCCACCTCACAGAGGGTCAGATACTCTCTTCTTCTTGGGATGAAGATATTGACGTAACGGCCAGGCATGCCATTGCAGTGGAAGGTTTCCGAGTGACCAGCTCCAATGGAGTTGATGGTCGCACATCTGGAGAAAGAGGTGGATGTGGAAATCTGAATGTCCAAGCCACTAAAGAAAGGAGCATCAGTGTTCAGGCCACACCCTTCTGGGTGCAGCTGTGAGCAATATCTCCATCAAACAACAGTCAGCATTTATATTGGACTTTTAACATTGTACCAATTCCCAAATTCCCACAGGAGTGATGACCTAATACTGCTTATAAATTCTGAAGAAGAATCACATTGAACTTGAAACATTAAGGACATTTAAGCCGACTCTTGGATAGGCACATGGATGAGAGTAAAATATAGAATATGTAGGTTAGTTTGATCTTAGAGTAGGGTAAAAGGTCAGCAGAACATCAAAGTTCTGTGTTCTATGAAACATTAACTCCCTCCTCAGATGCTGCCAGACCTGCTGAGTTCCTGCAGCAATTTCTGCACAAGCTTTTAAATTCTTGTGTGTGACTTGGGGGTCCAAAACAAAGCAGAATTTGTTTCCTTGGACTAGCTCTCCAGGCCATTTCAGAGTCACCCATAGTGCAATGGGTTTGGAGTCACATGTACACCAGACCAGATAAGGAAAGCAGCTTCCCTCTCTAAAGGCCATTCATGGGTTTTTGTAACAGGGTTGGGTGGGGCTCATGACTGACATTGGACCAGCAGATTATTATGGAATTCAGATGTCACTATTTGCCAGGGTGGGGTTCAAAACCATGTTCCCAGGTCATTGGCATTTCTTCTCCAGGGCAATTACCACAACAACATGACCATACTGTGACACAGACCTATCAACCAGAACCCAAACGGCTTCACAGCGAATGAAGTGTTTTATTGAAATATAGTTACTGCTGCAATATGGGAAATGGAGCAAACTGTACATAGGAAGATCCCATAATTTGTATTGAGCCCATGAGCGTTTATTCTCTTTTTGTGATACTGGTTGGGAGTTAAATATTGGCCTGGATCCTGCAATAGTTGCACAACATAAAACCTATATCCCCACAATCGGTTTAGCTCAGTTGGCTGGAGTGTTGGTTTACAGAGCAGTCTGATGCTAACAGTGTGGGTTCAATGCCCATCACTGGTTTGAGGTTACCATGAAGGACTCTCTTTCTCAACCTCTTCCCCAGCCTGAGGTCTGGTGGCTCTCAGGTTAAATCACCACCAGTCACTTCTCTAATGAGAGAGCAGCCCCTATGGTCTGCTCAGACTATGGTGATACAACAATATTCCCCACACATCCGTCCCCTAATCCCATTTCCACACAATTCCTGAGGTCCTAGTACGAGGTTTCCCTCTCCTCCACCTACTTGGGGTTGCTGTTGCCATTATTATCCAGAGAGTCTCCAATCCGAATCTCTGCCCCATTGAGACGTTGTGGACAGCAGTCCCCTCTGTTGGTGACTCTGATTGAGTCTATCTTATGTGATCTGAGTAAGTCGGCTCTCCACCAGGGCTCCATATCGTTCTGAGTAGCCGTGCAGGATGATTTTGAGTAGTTGGGGTCAGGGTTCCCATCAACAGCATTCAGTGCATGGCCACGGTAATCATAGACACTGGACTGTGTTGGCCGACATCTCTTAGACAGATTCTCTGTAAAACAACAACAACACTTACAGTCTTTAGGTCATAGAGATGTATCACATGGAAACAGATGTTTCAGTCCAACTCATCCAGGCTGACCAGGTATCCCGAACCTGATCTCGTCCTATTTGCCAACATTTGGCCCATATCCCTCCAAACCCTTCCTATTGTTATACCCATTCAGATGCCTTTTAAATGTTGCAATTGTACCAGACTTCACCACTTCCTCTGGCAGCTCATTCCATACACATACCACACTCTGTGTGAAAAAGTTACCCCTTACGTCTCTTTTAAACCTTTCCCCCTCACCCTAAGTCTATGCCCTCTAGTTCTGGACTCCCCGACCCTAGGGAAAAGACTTTGTCTATTTATCCTATCCATGCCCCTCATAATTGTATAAACCTCTATAAGGTCACCCCTCAGCCTCTGACGCTCCAGGGAAAACAGCCCCAGCCTGTTCAGCCTCTCCCTGTAGCTCAGATCCTCCAACCCTGGCAACATCCTTGTAAATCTTTTCTGAACCCTTTCATGTTTCTCCAAGTTGAAATGAATAGATAGTAGTAATCAGCTTTCTGATGGTTTTACAAAGAAAGGAGCAAGTTGGAACAGCTGCTGCTGATAGTGATGCTTCAATCCCCAAGTGCAAAGAGAAAGTAAATCAAAGAAGATGCTCTCATTTTGGATCTTATTTTGTTTGTGTCATTCTTATTATTGAGAATAGGGGACCTAAATCACCCAGTAAAATCTGCAGGCATGCCTGAGAGGGAACAGTTGTCGGATACATTTATTTGGGTTAGAATTGACTGTGAAAATATTGGCGGGGGGGGGTAATATTGTGGTGAGAGTTTTCTGGAATATGCTGAAATGAATAAAACTCCCAATCAAAGTGTGGACTTGGACTCTGTTTAATCAAATGCAAATTCGAGTTTGTAATAAAAGTCCTCCCCTCAGATCCCCTCAGATCTGAAGATGCAAATTAAGGGTGATTCTTACCTTCTGCGTGTCCAACCATGAACATCAGAAAGATGCATAGGAGAGCTGACAGTTTCATCATTCCCATCCTCAGGGTTAAAACAGAAGTTTCAAAATTAGCTTGGAATGCAAACCAAATTCTCCCCGACATATATAACCCATGAACCAAATATACAAGTTTAGAGCACTCTCACAAGGAACCAATGTGCACCCCAGATCAGACCTTGATCCTTTCTGAGTGACTAATCCATTTTCACTCTCTGCACAGTGCAGTGCTTTACAGAGAAACATAGAGATGATCCAGGTAATGATTACAGACGTTCACCAAGACTTCACAAATACAGACAAGAAATTGCACGCCAAAAATCGTTAATTTCAAAAACCACCAATCAGGAATGGACCCGGACCATAGAACAGGCCATCACCATTGGACAGAACAGGACCACACACCGCAAAAAAACGGCACTAAAAGAAAAAATGGCCAAACTATCACACAAAGAAGAGGACACCACAACACACACCTGGGTTAAAAACCTCTCCCACAGACAGCTCGCAGACACGGAAAAAACCATACTGGCCAAGGGACTCAACTACAACCACAGGGACGCCAAGACAGCAAACTTCCAAGCAGCACTAGAATGCACACTCAGGAACAATGGACTGACAGAAGAGACACAACAAACAGTGAGACAAAGTATCGTACCGCTGATAACAAGGAAAAGACAAACACATAATCTCAACACCAAGGAGAGGGAAGCACTAAAATCACTAAGAAACAATAAGAACATAATTATACTACCAGCAGACAAAGGCAGAATGACGGTCATCCTGGACAAAGCAGAGTACATGCAAAAAGCACAACAACTACTTGCAGATACCAACACCTACCAAAAGAGGGAGTTTGACCCCATGCCACAGCTCACCAATAGGATAAACAACACACTGAGGAACCTACAAAAAAACGGACAGATAACCAGGTTTGACCCACAGAGAATGAAACCTGAAAGCAACAACACCCCCAGATTCTATGGACTACCCAAAGTGCACAAACCAGACATCCCACTCAGACCCATAGTATCACTACCAGGGACACCATCACACAAACTGGCCAAAGAACTACAGCAGAAACTGAAACACCTGATCAGCGGATCCAGACAATCTATACAATCGACACAGGAATTCTTGGACATCATCAGAAATATACACATAGACAAGGAAGAAACTATGGTCTCATTCGATGTAACGGCACTGTTAACCTCCATCGACAAAACCCTAGCCAGAGAAACAATAGCCAACCTGCTGGACAGACATAACAGACAACAGGACATTGAACCTATCAACAAAGACGGCATACTCAAACTACTGGACTTGTGCCTCACAACACACTTCACATTCAACAACCAAATATACGAACAAATCAACGGAACACCCATGGGCTCACCCATCTCTGGACTCATAGCAGAAGCGGTAATGCAAAGGTTAGAACAAACAGTCTTACCGCAAATTCAACTCAAACTCTGGGTCAGATACGTGGATGACACCTTTGTAATCATTAAAAACGCAGAAATATAAAAAACACACTGGATCACCAACGCCACACTCCGATTCACGAGAGAGGAAGAAAAGGACAACCAACTCCCATTCCTAGACGTGACTGTACAGAGAACACCGAACGGAGAATTCACCACAAAGGTTTACAGGAAAACCACACACAGACCAAGTCCTAAACTATGAAAGCAACCACCACAACACACACAAACGAAGTTGCATCAGGACACTATTCAAAAGGGCCACAACACACTGCAGCACACCAGAACTGCAAAAAGAGGAAGAGGAACACCTGTACAATGTATTCGCCAAAAATGGATACCCTCGCAATTTCATCAACAGATGCCTAAGGGAAAGACAACGGAACGAGGACATGCCCCAACCCAAAGGATTAGCCACACTACCATACATCAGGAGCATTCCCGAACTGACAGCCAGACTACTGCGACCACTAGGACTCATAACAGCACACAAACCAACAGCCACGCTCAGACAACAACTCACCAGGACGAAGGACCCGATACCCAGCATGAGCAAAACCAATGTAGTGTACAAAATCCCATGCAAGGACTGCACAAAACACTACATAGGACAAACAGGAAGACAGCTAACGATCCGTATCCATGAACACCAACTAGCCACGAAACAACACGACCAGCTATCCTTAGTAGCCACACACGCAGATGACAAGCAACATGAATTCGACTGGGACAACACTACCATTATAGGGCAAGCCAAACAGAGAACAGCCAGGGAATTCCTAGAGGCATGGCACTCATCCACAGATTCAATCAATAAGCACATCGACCTGGACCCAATATACCGGCCACTACAGCGGACAGCTGGAACTGACAACCGGAAGCGGCAGAGACAGGCCACTATAAATGCCGGAGGAAACATCACAGAAGCGCTTCACAGGAGGCTCCCAAGCACTGAGGATGTCACCTAGACAGGGGACGAAACGTTTGCAAGACAAATTCCCAGCTCGGCGAACAGAACCACAACAACGAGCAGCCGAGCTACAAATCTTCTCCCAAACTTTTCCAGCACCACACTCTTGACTCTGATCTCCAGCATCTGCAGTCCTCACACTGCCAAGAATCCTATCCTTAATCCTGTACTCAGCTTTCAAATTCAACCTTCCAAAATGCATCACCTCGCATTTATCCAGGTTGAACTCCATCTGCCACCTCTCAGCCCATCTCTGCATCCTGTCAATGTCCCGCTGCAGCCTACAACAGCCCTCTATACTGTCAACGACACCTCCAACCTTTGTGTCATCTGCAAACTTGCTGACCCATCCTTCAATCCCCTCATCCAAGTCATTAATAAAAATTACAAACAGTAGAGGGCCAAGGACAGAGCCCTGTGGAACACCACTCACCACTGACTTCCAGGCAGAATATTTTCCTTCCACTACCACTCGCTGTCTTCTGTTGGCCAGCCAATTCTGTATCCAGACAGCTAAGTTCCCCTGTATCCCATTCCTCCTGACCTTCTGAATGAGCCTACCGTGGGGAACCTTATCAAATGCCTTGCTGAAGTCCATATACACCACATCCACAGCTCGATCCTCATCAACTTGTCTAGTCACATCCTCAAAGAACTCGATAAGGTTTGTGAGGCATGACCTGCCCCTCACAAAGCCGTGCTGACTGCATTTAATCAAGCCATGCTCTTCCAGATGGTCATAAATCCTATCCCTCAGAATCCTTTCTAACACCTTGCAGATGACACACGTGAGATTGACTGGTCTGTAATTGCCGGGGATTTCCCTATTTCCTTTCTTGAAGAGAGGAATTACATTTGCCTCTCTCCAGTCCTCAGGTATGACTCATGTGGAGAGTGAGGATGCAAAGATCTTCACAAGCGGCAAAACAATCATATTTCCCACTTCCCAAAGCAACCGAGGACAGATCTGGTCTGGCCCTGGTGACTTATCAATCTTAATGTTTGACAAAAGTTTCAGCACATCAGCTTCCTCAATCTCTATCTGTTCCAGCATGCTTACCTGCTCCTCAATGGTTTCATTCACTACAAGGTCCTTTTCTTTAGTAAAGACAGAAGCAAAAAACTCATTTAGGGCTTCCCCTACCTCCTCAGACTCTATACACAAGTTCCCTATGCTATCCCTGATCAGGCCTACTCTTTCTTTGATCATTCTCTTATTCCTCACATAAGTGTAAAATGCATTTGGATTCTCCCTAATCCGTCCTGCCAAGCCTTTTTCGTGCCCCCTCCTGGCTCTCCTCAGACCATTTTTGAGCTCCTTCCTCGCCTGCCTGTAATCCTGTAGAGCTGAGCTTGACCCTAGCTTCCTCCACCTTATGTAAGCTACCTTCTTCCTTTTGACGAGAAGCTCCACCGCTCTCGTCATCCAAGGTTCCTTTATCTTACCACTTCTTGTCTGTCTCAGGGGGACATATTTATTCATCACTCGCAACAACTGTTCCTTAAACAGTCTCCACATGTCTATTGTGCCCTTTCCATGGAATAATTGCTCCCAATCCATGCTTCCCTACTCATGTCTGATAACATCATAGTTTCCTTTACCCCAATTAAATATCCTCCCATTGTGCCTGCTTCTCTCCTTCTCCATAGCTATGTAGAATCTGAGGCAGTTGTGGTCACTGTCACTAAAATGCTCTTCCACTGCAAGATCTGACACCTGCCCCAGCTCATTGCCGAGCACCAAATCCAAAATGGCCTCTCCCCTCGTCAGCCTGTCAACGTACTGAGTTAGGAAACCCTCCTGAACACACCTGACAAAAACAGCTCCTTCCAAACCATCTGCTCGAAGGAGGTTCCAATCAATAGAGGTTCCATCAAATGATGGAGAGGGATAAGTGTGTACTACAGGGCAAGAGTTATAGCTGGGGGCAGGGAAATTATGATGCGGTGAGGCATGACTTAGGATGTGTGGATTGGAAAAGTAGATTCCAAGGCAAGAGCATAATTGATATGTGGAACTTGTTCAAGGAGCAACTATTGAGTGTCCTTGATAAGTACGTACCTATCAGGCAGGGAGGAAAGGGTCGTGTGAGGGAGCCGTGGTTTAATAAGGAGTTGGAATCCCTTGTTAAATGGAAGAGGGCGGCCTTTGTAAAGATGAGGCGTGAAGGTTCAATAGGGGCGATTGAGAGTTATAAGGTAGCCCGGAAGGACCTGAAGAGAGAGCTAAGAGCAGCAAGGAGGGGACATGAAAGGTCCTTAGTTGGTAGGATTAGGGAAAACCCTAAGGCTTTCTATAGGTATGTTAGGAATAAAAGAATGACTAGGGTAGGAATAGGTCCAATCAAGGATAGTAATGGGAAGTTGCGTGTGGAGGCTGAAGAGATTGGGGAGGCACTGAATGAATACTTTTCGTCAGTATTCACTCAGGAACAGGACATTGTTGTCGATATGAATACTGAGGCACGAATAAGTAGAATGGATGGCTTTGAGATATGTAGAGAAGAGGTGTTGGAAATTCTGGCAAGGGTGAAAATAGATAAGTCCCCTGGGCCTGATTGCATTTATCCTAGGATTCTCTGGGAAGCAAGGGAGGAGATTGCAGAGCCATTGGCCTTGATTTTTGTGTCCTCTTTGTCTACAGGAGTAGTGCCAGAGGACTGGAGGCTAGCAAACGTGGTTCCCTTGTTCAAGAAGGGGAGTAGGGATAATCCTAGTAACTATAGGCCAGTGAGTCTCACTTCTGTTGTGGGCAAAGTCTTAGAGAGAATTATAAGGGATAGGATTTATGCACATCTGGATAAGAATGATGTGATCAAGGATAGTCAGCATGGTTTTGTGAAGGGCAGGTCGTGCCTCACAAACCTTATTGAATTCTTTGAGAAGGTGACGAAGGAGGTAGATGAGGGGAAAGCGGTAGATGTAGTATATATGGATTTTAGTAAGGCGTTTGATAAGGTCCCCCATGGTAGGCTACTGCAGAAAATACAGAGATATGGCATTGAGGGTGAGTTGGAGGTTTGGATTAGGAATTGGCTCTCTGGAAGAAGACAGAGGGTAGTAGTTGATGGCAAAGATTCATCTTGGAGTGCCGTCACTAGTGGTGTTCCGCAAGGATCTGTTTTGGGACCATTGCTGTTTGTCATTTTTATAAATGACCTGGAGGAAGGGTTAGAAGGTTGGGTGAGCAAGTTTGCGGATGATACGAAAGTCGGAGGAGTTGTAGACAGTGAGGAAGGATATGGCAGGTTACAGCGGGATATAGAGAAGCTGCAGAGCTGGGCAGAAAGGTGGCAAATGGAGTTCAATGTAGCTAAGTGTGAAGTGATTCACTTTGGTAAGAGTAATAAAAAGATGGATTACTGGGCTAATGGTAGACTACTTGGTAGTGTGGAAGAGCAGAGGGATCTTGGTGTCCATGTACACAGATCTCTGAAAGTTGCCACCCAGGTAAATAGTGCAGTGAAGAAGGCATATGGCGTACTGGCTTTTATTGGTAGAGGAATTGAGTTCCGGAGTCCTGAGGTCATGCTGCAGTTGTATAAGACTCTGGTGCGGCCGCTTCTGGAATATTGTGTGCAGTTTTGGTCGCCATACTATAGGAAGGATGTGGAGGCACTGGAACGGGTGCAGAGGAGGTTTACCAGGATGTTGCCTGGTATGGTAGGAAGATCCTATGAGGAAAGGCTGAGGCACTTGGGGTTGTTTTCTTTGGAGAAAAGAAGGTTTAGGGGTGATTTGATAGAGGTGTACAAGATGATTAGGGGGTTAGATAGGGTTGACAGTGAGAACCTTTTTCCGCGTATGGAGTCAGCTATTACAAGGGGGCATAGCTTTAAATTAAGGGGGGGTAGATATAGGACTGATGTTAGGGGTAGGTTCTTCACTCAGCGAGTCGTAAGTTCATGGAATGCCCTGCCAGTAGCAGTGGTGGACTCTCCCTCTTTATGGGTATTTAAGCGGGCATTGGATAGGTATATGGAGGATAGTGGGTTAGTGTAGGTTAGGTGGGCTTTGATCGGCGCAACATCGAGGGCCGAAGGGCCTGTACTGCGCTGTATTGTTCTATGTTCTATATGTTCTATGTTCTAATATTGGGAAAGTTAAAGTCACCCTTACAACAAGCCCACTACATCCACACTTTTCCAAAATCTGCCGACCTATGCTTTCTTCAATCTCCCTGCTGCTATTGGGGGGCCCTGTAGTAAACCCCTAAAGAGGTGACTGCTCCCTTACGTTCCTAATTTTCGCCCATACTGACTCAGTAGGCAGACATTCCTGCCCCTGAGAAACCCACGTCTCTGTTATGGCCATAACATCATAGCACCAGGTACTGATCCATGCTCTAAGTTTATCACTTTTATTCCTGATATTCCTTGCATTAAAGCAAACACACTTTAACTGATCCCTTGGTTCTTTCCCAGGAAATTCCTTCCCACTAGCTGGTCTACCTCTTGCTATTGCCTCATCTCCATCAACTCTCACCTCCGGTATACAGCTCAGGTTCCCACTCCCCCTGCCATACTCGTTTAAACCCTCCTGAACTACTCGAACAAACCTTCCACCCAGGACATTGGTCCCCTTCCAGTTCAGGTGCAACCTGTCCTTCATGTACAGGTCCCACCTTCCCCAGAAGGCATCCCAATTATCTACACATCTGAAGCCCTCCCTCCTACACCAGGTGTGCAGCCACGTGTTGAGCTGCGCCCTCTCCCTGTTCCTCACCTCACTATCTCGTGGCACTGGTAGTAAACCCGAGAACACTACTCTGTTCGTCCTGCTCTGCAGCTTCCACCCTAACTCCCTGAAATCACTTTTTATATCCTCAGTCCTTTTCCTGGTTATATCATTAGTGCCAATATGTTACACGATTTCTGGTTGCTCACCCTCCCCTTTCAGAATCTTATACACCCGATTGGAGACGTCCCGGACCCTTGCACCTTCTGGGAATCCCGATCCTGTCAAATTCTCCTAACTATCGAGTCTCCTACCACGAGTACTTTTCTATTCTGCCCCCTTCCCTTCTTTGCCACAGTGTCAAGCTCAGTGCCAGGGAACTGACCACTATGGCTTTCCTCTGGTAGGTCCTTCCCCCCCCAGCAGTATCCAAAACGATATACTTATTGCTGAGGGGAATGTCCACAGGGGATCTCTGCACTGTCTGTCTGTCCCCTTTCCTCCCCCTCACTGTAAATCATTGGTTAAGCTTTCAGATTGCCTCGGAGCCAGGAAAGTCACAAGAAGCTCAGCACACCTGCTGTGAAAGCAACATCCCGAGAACATTTCTCCACTGAAATCACCAGAACACTAATTTTCAGAAAAATAATTCAGTCATTGGGGAAACAAACCTTTCCAGAAGCAAGGAGGGCCTGGCTCCCTCAAAGTAGCAACACAAATGGAGAAGCCGTTTGATGTGCTTGCCTTCATTATTCAGGGCACTGAGAATAAAAAGTATAAAACTTTAGTCAGGCCACATTTGGAATACTGTGTGCAGTTCTGGTCCACACACTTTAGGAAGGATATGGAAGAGGGTGCAGAAGAGGTTGAGCAGGATGTTCGCTGGATTGGCATGTTTTAGCGATAAGAAGAGGTTGGACAAACTTGGATTGTTTTCATTAGAGCATCAGAATCATAGAGTCATAGAGATGTACAGCACAGAAACAGACCCTTCGGTCCAACCCGTCCATGCTGACCAGATATCCCAACCCAATCTAGATCCACCTGCCAACACCTGGCCCATATCCCTCCAAACCCTTCCTATTCATATACCCATCCAGATGCCTTTTAAATGCTGTTATTGTACCAGCCTCCATCACTTCCTCTGGCAGCTCATTCCATATACGCACCACCCTCTGTGTGAAAAGGTTGCCCCTTAGGTCTCTTTTATATCTTTCCCCTCTCATCCTAAACCTTTGCCCTCTAGTTCTGGACTCCCCCACCCCAGGGAAAAGACTTTGTCTATTTACCCTATCCATACCCCTCATGATTTTCTAAACCTCTATAAGTTCACCCCTCAGCCTCCGACGCACCAGGGAAAACAGCCCCAGCCTGTTCAGCCTCTCCCTGTAGCTCAAATCCTCCAACCCTGGCAACATCCTTGTAAATCTTTTCTGAACTTTTTCAAGTTTCACAACATCTTTCCGATAGGAAGGAGACCAGAATTGCACACAATATTCCAGCAGTGGCCTAACCAATGTCCTGTACAGCTGCAACATGACCTCCCAACTCCTGTACTCAATACTCTGACCAATAAAGGAAAGCATACCAAACGCCTTCTTCACTATCCTATCTACCTGCGACTCCACTTTCAAGGAGCTATGAACCTGCCCTCCAAGGTCTCTTTGTTCAGCAACACTCCCTAGACCTTACCATTAAGTGTATAAGTACTGCTAAGATTTGCTTTCCCACAATGCAGTACCTTGCATTTATCTGAATTAAACCCAATCTGCGACCCTTCAGCCCATTGGCCCATCTGGTCCAGATCCTGTTGTAATCTGAGGTAACCTTCTTCATTGTCCACTAAACCTCCAAAATGGTGTCATCTGCAAACTTACTAACTGTACCTCTTATGCTCATATCCAAATTGTTTAGATAAATGACAAAAAGTAGAGGACCCCGCACCAATTCTTGTGGCACTCCACTGGTCACAGGCCTCCAGTCTGAAAAACAACCCTCCACCACCACCCTCTGTCATCTACCTTTGAGCCAGTTCTGTATCAAAATGGCTAGTTCTCCCTGTATTCCATGAGTTCTAACCTTGCTAATCAGTCTCCCATGGGGAACCTTGTCGAAATCCTTATTGAAGTCCATATAGATCACATCTATCCCTCTGCCCTCATCAATCCTCTTTGTGACTTCTTCAAAAAACTCAATCAAGTTTGTGAGACATGATTTCCCACGCATAAAGCCATGTTGACTATCCCGAATCAGGCCTTGCCTTTCCAAATACGTGTATATCTATCCCTCAGGATTCCCTCCAACAACTTGCCCACCACCGAGGTCAGGCTCACTGGTCTATAGTTCCCTGGCTTTTCTTATCACCCTTCTTAAACAGTGGCACCACATTAGCCAACCTCCAGTCTTCCGGCACCTCACTTGTGACTATCGATGGTACAACTATCTCAGCAAGAGGCCCAGCAATCACTTCTCTAGCTTCCCACAGAGTTCTAGGGTACACCTGATCAGGTCCTGGGGATTTATCCACTTTTATGCATTTCAAGATATCCAGCACTTCCTCCTCTGTAATATGGACATTTTTCAACACGTCATAATCTATTTCCACACATTTTATATCTTCTATGTCCTTCTCCACAGAAAACACTGATGCAAAATACTCTTTTAGTATCTCCCCCATCTCCTGCGGATCCCCACAAAGGCTGCCTTGCTGATCTTTGAGGGGCCCTATTCTCTCCCTAGTTACCCTTTTGTCCTTAATGTATTTATAAAAAAGAAGCTGAGGGCTGATCTGATGGAAGTTTATAAAATTATGAGAGGCATGGATAGGGTTGATAATCAGACTCTTTCTCCCAGTATAGAAATGACAAATACTAGCGGATATGGGGGAAAGTTCACACAAGCTCTGTCAGGCTGTTTTTTCACACAGAGGGTAGTAAGTTAGTGAGTTTTTATAAGATTTGTAGTTTAGCTTGAGATTCTAGATGAAGGTCACTGAGCTGGAAGGTTTGTTTTCAGACGTTTCGTCACCACACTAGGTGACATTGTCAGTGAGCCTCTGGATGAAGCACTGGTGGGATGGCCTGCTTTTTATTTATGTGTTTAGGTTTTATTTATGTATTTATGTAACTCAAACTACAAAGGCAGTAACTGTGCAGGTTCACTGTTGTGTCAGTTAGCAGTGTAGGTTTCTTTCTCTCTCTCCCTCACTGTCCATGTGGTTGCTGTCTTTTGTCTGTCTTTCTCCCTTTTAAAAGTGCCGTTGTTTTGACTTGTTTCCCCAAAGTTCCAAAACAATGCAACAACATGTCAAACAGTAATTGCTGCTCTTGGATTTCGAGGAAATCACCTCCAACACCTCAAAAAAGGAGCAGCTCTTACAGCCAGAATCTTTTCCCATTTTCCTGTAATCTGTATTTCTGTTTCTGATTTTACAGCATCTGCAGTTTTTTCAGTTTTTACTACCAACATAAAATTTTTTATTGGGGAAAATGCTAAAGTCTATTATAAATGATACAATAACAGAGTATTTAGAAATATATAATACTATCAAACAGAATCAACATGGCTTCATGAAAGGAAAATATAGCCTGACAAATTTAATAGAATGTTTTGAGAAGATAACAAGTGACAGAGTTAAAGGTGAAGCAGTGGATGAAGTACACTTGGATTTTCAGAAGGTGTTTGATAAAATGCCACACATTAGGCTCCTTAACAAGAGAAGAACCCATGGTGTTAGGGGTAGTATGTTATCGCGGAGAGGACTGGTTATCTCATAGAAAACAGAGAGTTGGGATAATGGGTGCATTTTCAGGATGGCAACATGGAACTACTGGAGTGCCCAGGCATCAGTGCTGGTACCAGAGTTATTCATAATCAGTATTCATGATTTGGTGAGGAAAGTGAATGTACAATACACACTCCCCACACTCACACACTCCCAGACTCACACACACACACACACACAGACACACACTCATACACGCACACACTCACAGACTTAAGACACTCTGCACTCACTATACACACACACACACACTCTCACATACACACAGACACAGGTACACACAGACACTCACACAGACACCCACACACACCCTTATAGACACACACACTCCCCACACTCACACACGCACCCCCTCACAGACTTAAGACACTCTGCACTCACTACACACACACACCTTCTCACACTCACAACCCCCAACCCAGACAGGCACACACACACAGACAGACAAAGACCCACATGCACACATATATTTTGTGGGGTGAATTTGTACTTTCAGGGTTACATTGCACTTTGCTCAAAAACTGCATACATTCATGTAGAACTCTGAGCTCAAAAACTGCATGAATTTATGTAAAACTCTGTTATCCCACTTTTTAGATTAGAATCAATCTAAATATCAGGTCATAGACAGAGAACACAGGGGGCTAACAACTTCAACATATTAGGTTTCCTCCCACAGTCCAAAGATGTGCAGGTCAGGTGAATTGGCCATGCTAAATTGCCCGTAGTGTTAGGTAAGGGGTAGATGTAGATGTAGGGGTATGGGTGGGTTACGCTTCGGCGGGGCGGTGTGGACTTGTTGGGCCGAAGGGCCTGTTTCCACACTGTAAGTAATCTAATCTAATCTAATCTAAAAAACAATGACTGCATATGCTGAAAACCAAATACTGGATTAGTGGTGCTGGAAGAGCACAGCAGTTCAGGCAGCATCCAACGAGCAGCGAAAACTTCAACATATTGTCTAGCTATCACTATCGTTAACAGCTAACCTGAGAATGCAACTTTTAAAAAAAGGTTTTGTGATTTACACATGAAAGAAGTGAAACTATCACTGTATTCTAACAGATGAAAGGCTGAACAGACAATCAATTTTTCAATGTATAATTTCAGTTACATCACACTGTAAATTTTTGCTATAAATTCTGTGTTACGATCTAGCCCTCCACTATCACCTGATGAAGGAGCGTCGCTCCGAAAGCTAGTGTGCTTCCAATTAAACCTATTGGACTATAACCTGGTTTTGTGTGATTTTTAACTTTCTACAATCATCAAGTTTGTGATGACAAAATTAGATGGGAAAGCAAGTGATAACGATGATACAAAGTGTCTGCAGAGAAATATAGACAGGTCAAGTGAGTGAGCAAAAACTTGGAAGATGGAATATAATGTGGGGAAATGGGCCTATACTCATTGGAGTTTATAAGAATGAGCGGTGATTTATTGAGATATACAAGACTCGGTGGAACCTGAACAAGGTAGTTGCAGAAAAGTTGGTTTCCTTTGTGGGAGAATCTAGGCCAAAGGGCATCACCTCAGAAGAAGGGTTTGTCCATTTAAGGCAGAGCTGAGGAGGAATTTCCTCTCTCAGATAATGAATCTGTGGAACTCATTATTGAGAGGACTGTTGAGGCTGTGTCACTTCAGTATATGCAAAGTTGAGACAGATAAATTTGTAGTTTGTAAGGGAACAAAGGTTTAAGGGACAACACAGGAAAGTTCATTTTCCCAACTCTCAGTAGCAGCAGTGTGTACTATCGACAGTGTACTGCAGAATTCACCAAAGGTCCTGAGACAGCACCTTCTAAATCCACAATAAGTCAAAATTCTGGTCGCTGGTAACACCCAGCGTGTTGATAGTGGGGGATCAATGATGGTAACATCACCAAATGCCAAGGGTTCAGTGGTTAAATTGTCTCTTATTGATGATGGTCATAGCCTGGCATTTGTGTGGCCCGAATGTTATTTGCCATGTGTCAGCCCGAGCCTGGAAATTGTCCAGATCTTGTTGCATTTGAACACGGGCTGCTTCAGTATCTCAGGAGTCACGAATAATGCTGAACATTGTACAACTATCGCCGAACATCCCCACTTCTGACCTTATGACAGTGGGAAGGTCATTGATGAAGCAGCTGCAGATGGTTGGGCCGAGGACACTCCCCTGAGGGACTCCTGCAGAGATGTCCTGGAGCTGAGCTGATTGACCTTCCACAACCACAACCATCTTCTTATGTGTCAGTTATGACTCCAACCAGCAGAGAGTTTGACCCTTGATACCCATTGATTCCAGTTTTGCTCAGGCTCCTTGATACCACACTCAGTTGAATGCAGCCTTGATGTTAAGGGTCTGTCCCTCTCCCCTCCCCCCTGGAATCCAGCTCTTCTGTCCATGTTTGAACCAAGGCTGTAATGAGGTCAGGAGCTGAGTGACCCTGGGGGGATCCCAAACTGGGCAGGTCACTGAGCAGGTTATTGCTGAGCAGGTGCTGCTTAGTAGCTCTGTTACTGACACCGTCCATCACTTTACTGAGGATCGCGAGGAGACTGATGGGGCAGGAATTGGCCAGGTTGGATTTCTCCTGCTTTTTGTGTAAAGGACATACTTGGTCAATTTTCCACATTGGTGGGTAGATGCCAGTGTAGTAATTGTACTGGAACAGCTTGGCTAGGGGAGCAGCCAGTTCTGGAGCACAAGTCTTCACTACTATTGCTGGAATGTTGTCAGGGCCCATAGCCTTTGCAGTATCCAGTGTCTCCAGCCACTTATTAATGTCACGTGGTGTGAATTGAATTGGCTGGAGACTGGTATCTGTAATGCTAGGGGTCACTGGAGGAGGCTGAGATGGGTCATCCACTCAACACTTCTGGCTGAAGATTGCTGTGAATGCTTCAGCCTAGTCTTTTGTCCTGATGTGCTGGGCTCTTCCACCATTGAGGATGGGGAATTTGTGGAGCTTTCTCCTCCAATAAGTCGTTGAACTGTTCGCCACCATTCCTGACTGGAGGCCTTAGACCTGACCCATTGGTTGTGGGATTGCTTAGTTCTGTCTAGCCAGCTGGCTGGGACACAATTTATTGTCTGTCCCTCATTGCCCTTGAGAATGTGGTGGTTAGCTGCCTTCTTATACTGCTGCAGGTCAGTTGGCATAGGTAGACCCATAGTACTCTTTGATGGGGTGTTACATGGTTTTGACCCAGCGACAGTGAAGGGATGGCGATACATTTCCAAGTCAAGATGGTGAATGGCTTGGAGGGGAACATGCAAGGGATAGTGTTCCCATATACCTGCTGCCCTTGTCCTTTTAGATGGAAGTGTTTGTTGGTTTGGAAGGTGCAGTTTGTGGATCTTTGGTGAATTTTTGCAGTGCACCTTGTAGATGGTACACCCTTCAAATTTTGACTGAGTTCACCCCACCAGACCATAAATCAGGACTTGTCAAAAACAGAAGTTGCTGAAAAAGCTCAGCAGGTCTGACAGCATCTGCAGAGAGAAATCAGAGTTAATCTGAGGTAGGGTCACTGGACCTGAAGATTTAACTCTGATTTCTCTGCACTGATGCTGCTAAACCTGCTGAGCTTTAGCAACAATTTTTATCTCCAATTTACAGCATCCGCAGTTTGTTTGATTTTTGTCAGTATCCGACATCTCCTGTTTCAACTTCATCATTCTCAGCTGATACTCTCTGTATTTTTCTCTCATTTACATTCCTTTTCTTTCCTTTTGCATTTCCAAATCTAGTTTCCTCCATTTCCATTTTCTGTTTTCCTAATTATGTCTCAGTTTCCTCCTTGTACTCTGCCATCATTTGTTTGCTCCTTCTCTTCTTACAGTCAAGTTGCTTTAATTATCACCAAGTGTCAGATCTGAAAATTCAATCTGCCATCTTTGAGAAAGAGATTTTAGTTGTTATATGGTCTTGTGAAAGAATTTCTGACTAAATTCTGGGCCTCAGCTTGTAAAGGGTCTGATGAAAGACCTGGTTCCAATCGATCTGTTTGGGGTTTCATGATCCCAATAGATGGGAGCCACATTTGGCAACATCAGTAAATGGTGGGACCTCAATGGCAGCCTCCTGTTAGCTGGATTGCACTTAGTCAGGATGTTCTGCAGTGATTCCCAAAAGTAGACCATGGAATGGGAAGACATGTTCTAGGATTGTCCTGGTTCACTGGTGGCTTCAAACTCCGCAGTTGTCTCTCTCTCTCTCTCTTTCTCTCTCTCTGGTTTGAAGCCCTGTGCCAGGGCTCTCCCTGTTGTTTGGAGCTCCATGCCAGGGCAATCCTTGTGAGAAGGAGCTCCATGACAGGTCTTCACATTGTTTGGAGCTCCGTGCCAGGTCTCCCTGTGGGTTGGAGCTCCGTGCCAGGTCTCCCTGTGGGTTGGAGCTCCGTGCCAGGTCTCCCTGTGGGTTGGAGCTCCGTGCCAGGTCTCCCTGTGGGTTGGAGCTCCGTGCCAGGTCTCCCTGTGGGTTGGAGCTCCGTGCCAGGTCTCCCTGTGGGTTGGAGCTCCGTGCTGGGCCCCTCTTTGTGTTGACACTCCACACTGGGCCATTCACGTGTGACGTCAGTGATTTCAGGGACCCTTTTTGTGTATTCTGCGCAGGACCCCTCCCTGTGATGGAGCTCCGTGCTGGGGCCCCTCTCTGTGGTGGAGCTCCGCACTGGGCCCCTCCCTGTGGCGGAGCTCCACGCAGAACCCCTCTTTGTGGCAGAGCTTCGCGCTGGGGCCCCCTCCCTGTGGTGGAGCTCCGCGCTGGGCCCCCTCCCTGTGGTGGAGCTCCGCGCTGGGTCCCCCCCCCCCCCTGTGGTGGAGCTCGGTGCTGGCCCCCCTCCGTGTGGCAGAGCTCCACGCTGTGGCCCCTCCTGTGGTGGAGCTCCGCGCTGGGGCCCCTCCCTGTGGTGGAACTCCGCGCTGGGGCCCCTCCGTGTGGTGGGGTTCCGTGCTGGCCCCCCCTCCCTGTGGTGGAGCCCTGCACTGGGGCCCCTCCGTGTGGTGGGGCTCCGTGCTGGCCCCCTCCCTGTGGTGGAGCTCCGCGCTGAGCCCCCCTCCCTGTGGTGGAGCTCCGTGCTGGCCCCCTCCCTGTGGTGGAGCTCCGTGCTGGCCCCCTCCCTGTGGTGGAGCTCCGCGCTGAGCCTCCCTCCCTGTGGTGGAGCTCCGTGCTGGCCCCCCTCTGTATGGTGGTGCTCCGTGCTGGACCCCTCCCTGTGGCAGAGCTCCGCGCTGAGGCCCCTTCCTGTGGTGGAGCTCCGCGCTGGGGGCCCTCCCTGTGGCGGAGCTCTACGCTGGGGTCCCTCCCTGTGGTGGAGCTCCGCGCTGGGACCCCCTCCCTGTGGTGGAGCTCTGTGCTGGCCCCCCTCTGTATGGTGGTGCTCCGTGCTGGACCCCTCCCTGTGGCAGAGCTCCGCGCTGAGGCCCCTTCCTGTGGTGGAGCTCCGCGCTGGGGGCCCTCCCTGTGGCGGAGCTCTACGCTGGGGTCCCTCCCTGTGGTGGAGCTCCGCGCTGGGACCCCTCCCTGTGATGGAGCTCCACGCTGGGGCCCCTCCCTGTGGTGGAGCTCCGCGCTGAGCCCCCCTCCCTATGGTGGAGTTCCGTGCTGGCCCCCCTCTGTATGGTGGAGCTCCGTGCTGGACCCCTCCGTGTGGCAGAGCTCCGCGCTGATGCCCCTTCCTGTGGTGGAGCTCCACGCTGGGCCCCCTCCCTTTGGTGGAGCTCCGCGCTGGCCCCCCCCCCCTCTGTGGTGGAGCTCCGCGCTGGGCCCCCTCCCTGTGGTGGAGCTCCGCGCTGGGCCCCCTCCCTGTGGTGGAGCTCCGCGCTGGCCCCCCTCCCTGTGGTGGAGCTCCGCGCTGGGGCCCCCTCCCTGTGGTGGAGCTCCGCGCTGGGCCTCTCTCCGCCGGGAGACGATGAGTCCGCGGGACATGGCGCTGCTGATCCGGGTTTGTCTCTTTCTCGGAATCTGCAGCTCCCCAGCTGCACCCAGTCACTCGGTAAGTTCACCCCTTCACCCGCCTCACCCTCCCATCCTCACCCTGCCTCACCCCCTCATTCTCTCCCCTCACCCCCCCATCCCCTTACTCTCCTCCTTATTCACTCCCTCCCTCTCCCCTTCAATCTCTAAACCTCTCTCCATCACTTTAATACCATTGGTCAGGCACACACCTTCCAGGATTACTTTCATTAACTCTGTTCATGGGCTCCTCCAACAGATCTTCACCAACAGATCCTCACTAACAGATCCTCACCAACAGATCCTCACCAACAGATCCTCACTAACAGATCCTCACCAACAGATCCTCACTAACAGATCCTCACTAACAGATCCTCACCAACAGATCCTCACCAACAGATCCTCACTAACATATCCTCACCAACAGATCCTCACTAACAGATCCTCACCAACAGATCCTCACCAACAGATCCTCACTAACAGATCCTCACTAACAGATCCTCACCAACAGATCCTCACCAACAGATCCTCACTAACATATCCTCACCAACAGATCCTCACTAATAGATCCTCACCAACAGATCTTCACTAACAGATCCTCACTAACAGATCCTCACCAACAGATCCTCACCAACAGATCCTCACTAACAGATCCTCACCAACAGATCCTCACTAATAGATCCTCACCAACAGATCTTCACTAACAGATCCTCACTAATAGATCCTCACCAACAGATCCTCACTAACAGATCTTCACCAACAGATCCTCACTAACAGATCCTCACCAACAGATCCTCACCAACAGATCCTCACTAACAGATCCTCACTAATAGATCCTCACCAACAGATCTTCACCAACAGATCCTCACTAACAGATCCTCACTAACAGATCCTCACTAACAGATCCTCACCAACAGATCCTCACTAACAGATCCTCACTAATAGATCCTCACCAACAGATCCTCACTAATAGATCCTCACCAACAGATCCTCACTAACAGATCCTCACTAATAGATCCTCACCAACAGATCCTCACTAACAGATCCTCGCTAATAGATCCTCACCAACAGATCCTCACCAACAGATCCTCACCAACAGATCCTCACTAACAGATCCTCACTAACAGATCCTCACTAATAGATCCTCACCAACAGATCCTCACTAACAGATCCTCACTAACAGATCCTCACCAACAGATCCTCACTAACAGATCCTCACTAACAGATCCTCACCAACAGATCTTCACCAACAGATCCTCACTAACAGATCCTCACTAACAGATCCTCACCAACAGATCCTCACTAACAGATCCTCACTAACAGATCCTCACCAACAGATCCTCACTAACATATCCTCACCAACAGATCCTCACTAATAGATCCTCACCAACAGATCTTCACTAACAGATCCTCACTAACAGATCCTCACCAACAGATCCTCACCAACAGATCCTCACTAACAGATCCTCACCAACAGATCCTCACTAATAGATCCTCACCAACAGATCTTCACTAACAGATCCTCACTAATAGATCCTCACCAACAGATCCTCACTAACAGATCTTCACCAACAGATCCTCACTAACAGATCCTCACCAACAGATCCTCACTAACAGATCCTCACTAATAGATCCTCACCAACAGATCCTCACTAATAGATCCTCACCAACAGATCCTCACCAACAGATCTTCACTAACAGATCCTCACCAACAGATCTTCACTAACAGATCCTCACTAACAGATCTTCACCAACAGATCTTCACTAACAGATCCTCACCAACAGATCCTCACCAACAGATCCTCACCAACAGATCCTCACTAACAGATCCTCACTAATAGATCCTCACCAACAGATCTTCACCAACAGATCCTCACTAACAGATCCTCACTAACAGATCCTCACTAACAGATCCTCACTAATAGATCCTCACCAACAGATCCTCACTAACAGATCCTCACTAATAGATCCTCACTAACAGATCCTCACCAACAGATCCTCACTAATAGATCCTCACCAACAGATCCTCACTAACAGATCCTCACTAACAGATCCTCACTAACAGATCCTCACTAATAGATCCTCACCAACAGATCTTCACCAACAGATCCTCACTAACAGATCCTCACTAATAGATCCTCACTAACAGATCCTCACCAACAGATCCTCACCAACAGATCCTCACCAACAGATCCTCACTAACAGATCCTCACCAACAGATCCTCACCAACAGATCTTCACTAACAGATCCTCACTAACAGATCCTCACCAACAGATCTTCACCAACAGATCCTCACTAACAGATCCTCACCAACAGATCCTCACCAACAGATCCTCACTAACAGATCCTCACTAACAGATCCTCACCAACAGATCTTCACCAACAGATCCTCACTAACAGATCCTCACTAACAGATCCTCACCAACAGATCCTCACCAACAGATCCTCACTAACAGATCCTCACTAATAGATCCTCACCAACAGATCTTCACCAACAGATCCTCACTAACAGATCCTCACTAACAGATCCTCACTAACAGATCCTCACCAACAGATCCTCACTAACAGATCCTCACTAATAGATCCTCACCAACAGATCCTCACTAATAGATCCTCACCAACAGATCCTCACTAACAGATCCTCACTAATAGATCCTCACCAACAGATCCTCACTAACAGATCCTCGCTAATAGATCCTCACCAACAGATCCTCACCAACAGATCCTCACTAACAGATCCTCACTAATAGATCCTCACCAACAGATCCTCACTAACAGATCCTCACTAACAGATCCTCACCAACAGATCCTCACTAACAGATCCTCACTAACAGATCCTCACCAACAGATCTTCACCAACAGATCCTCACCAACAGATCCTCACCAACAGATCCTCACCAACAGATCCTCACTAACAGATCCTCACCAACAGATCCTCACTAACAGATCCTCACTAACAGATCTTCACCAACAGATCTTCACCAACAGATCCTCACCAACAGATCTTCACCAACAGATCCTCACTAACAGATCCTCACTAACAGATCTTCACCAACAGATCCTCACTAACAGATCCTCACTAACAGATCCTCACCAACAGATCCTCACTAACAGATCCTCACCAACAGATCCTCACCAACAGATCCTCACTAACAGATCCTCACTAACAGATCCTCACTAACAGATCCTGACTGACCGATCCAAATCCTTCTTGCCCTGTAACCTCACTTCGCTCCCTTCACAGCCTCCATTTGCCCCATCCTGAACCTCCTTCTCCCTGTTCATCTTCCCACTTTAATCCACTGCCTCCCTCTTCCACCCCTCCCATATCTCTAACACTGTAACTTTTTTTTTCAGTTTTCTCTATTCCTCCTCTTGGCCTTTCATTCTTCACTGTCTCTCTCTTTCCTCAGAATAAAACCAAGTCCTTTGGGAACATCATTGAAAACATCACTGTGTCTGAGTCTCACCAACAAGGTAGGTGTCTGGAGTCTGCGTTACAGGAAGCTTTTAAAGTAACATTGGACATCCAGTGGTGGCCCAGTGGTTAGCACTGCTGCCTCACAGCGCCTGAGACCCGGGTTCAATTCCTGCCTCAGGCGACTGACTGTGTGGAGTTTGCACGTTCTCCCCGTGTCTGCGTGGGTTTCCTCCCATAGTCTCAAAGATGTGCAGATAAGGTCAATTGGCCATGCTACATTCCCTGTAGTGTGAGGTAAGGGGTAAATGTAGGGGCATGGGTGGGTTGCGCTTCGGCGGGTCGGTGTGGACTTGTTGGGCCGAAGGGCCTGTTTCCACACTGTAATGTGATCTAATCATTTATTGTATCCGTTGCTCCAGATGTGGTCTCCTCTACATTGGGGAGACTGGAAGCCTCCTACCAGAGCGCTTTAGGGAACATCTCCGGGACACCCGCACCAATCAACCACACCACCCCGTGGCCCAACATTTCAACTCCCCCTCCCACTCTGCCGAGGACATGGAGGTCCTGGGCCTCCTTCACCGCCGCTCCCTCACCACCAGACGCCTGGAGGAAGAACGCCTCATCTTCCGCCTCGGAACACTTCAACCCCAGGCCATCAATGTGGACTTTCAACAGTTTCCTCATTTCCCCTTCCCCCGCCTCATCCTAGTTTCAAACTTCCAGCTCAGTAACTGTCCCCATGACTTGTCCGGACTTGTCCTACCTGCCTATCTCCTTTTCCACCTATCCACTCCACCCTCTCCTCCTTGACCTATCACCTTCATCCCCTCCCCCACTCACCCATTGTACTCTATGCTACTTTCTCCCCACCCTCACCCTCCTCTAGCTTATCTCTCCACCCTTCAGGCTCACTGCCTTTATTCCTGATGAAGGGCGTTTGCCCGAAACGTTGATTTCGAAGCTACTTGGATGCTGCCTGAACCGCTGTGCTCTTCCAGCACCACTAATCCAGAATCTGGTTTTCAGCATCTGCAGCCATTGTTTTTACCTCCGACAGTGCCCACTCCCTCAGCACTGACCCTCCAACAGTACAGCACTCCCTCAAAACTGACCCTCCAACAGTGCCCACTCCCACAGCACTGACCCTCCGACAGTGCCCACTCCCACAGCACTGACCCTCTGACAGTGCCCACTCCCACAGCACTGACCCTCCGACAGTGCGGCACTCCCTCAAAACTGACCCTCCAACAATGCGGCACTCCCTCAGCACTGACCCTCCGACAGTATGGAACTCCCTCAAAACTGACCCTCCGACAGTGCGGCACTCCCTCAGCACTGACCCTCCAACAGTGCGACACTCCCTCACTACTGACCCTCCGACAGTGCGGCACTCCCTCAGCACTGACCCTCCAACAGTGTGACACTCCCTCACTACTGACCCTCCGACAGTACGGCACTCCCTCAAAACTGACCCTCCAACAGTGCGACACTCCTTCAGCACTGACCCCCTCAATCTCCTTTTTCTAGTGAAAATAAACCTAACCTACTCAATCTCTCTTCATAGCTAGCACCTTCCATACCAGGCAACATCCTCGTAAACTTTCTCTGCACCCTCTCCAAAGCGTCCACATCCTTTCGGTAATGTGGTGCCCAGAACTGTACACAGTATTCTAAATGCGGCTGAACCAATGTCTTGTACAATTTTAACATGACCTGCCAGCTCTTATACTCAATACCCCTGAAGGTAACATGTAAAAGGTAACTGTACAGCCCCTCATTGGAGAGCTTAATCTTAGGGTCAGCATGCCTCAGGCGAGGGCAGAGGGAGAGAAGGAGAGTCCTTAGCCAGTGCGGGAATTGAACGCACGCTGTTAGTGTCACTGTGCACACTAAGTAGCTGTGTGATCAACAATGCCCATGATCAGGCAGTTCAGAAACTGGATGATGTACTTGTTTGCAAAACCATGGAATACAAAACCAAGGACATATATCCAAATGCTGGTTAGGTCACTCGAGGTGACTGTACTGTAGGAGGTGCAGAGGAGAACCTCCAGGATACTTGAGGGTCTTATGAGGAAAGGCTGAGAGACTTGGGTCTGTTCTCATTGGAAAGAAGAAGGCTAAGGGGGGATTTGATAGAGACATACAAGATGATCAGAGGGTTAGATAGGGTAGACAGTGAGAGTCTTTTTCCTAGGATGATGACGTCAACTTGTATGAGGGGCTTAACTACAAATTGATAGATTTAAGACAAATGTCAGAGGCAGGGTCTTTACTCAGAGAGTGGTGAGGGGGTGGAATGCCCTGCCTACTAATGTAGTTAACTCAGTCACATTAGGGAGATTTAAACAATCCTTAGATAAGCTCATGGATGATGATGGGATAGTGTAGGGGGATGAGCTGAGAATAGTTCACAGGTTGGCGTAACATCGAGGGCCGAAGGGCCTGTTCTGTGCTGTATTGTTCTATGTTCTATATGGCCAGGGGCTGCAGAGTCCGAGGCACAGGGAATGATTGGAGAAACTGGGTTTTGAATCTTTACTGTTGAACGAAGACCTGACAGAGGGCTATAAGATAATGAAGGGCAGAGTTAGGCCGGACAGAAAGACACTTTATCTATTAGTAAAGAGATTAGTTAATAGCAGGGGAAAACTGATGTCAGGTCTGAGCTACAAGGCTGAGGGGAGACATGAGGAGAATGTTTTACACTCTGAGGATGGTGGGAGTCTGCAGCTGATTGTCTGAAAGGATGGTCAAGTCTAAAACTCTAATAACATTGAGGTAGTATTTAAATATTCACTTGCATTGCTATAGCCTCCAGGACATGGGCCAAGAGCTGGAACATGGGATGAATACAATTGGATCTTTGTTGACCAGTGTGGACACAATGGGCTGAATAGCCTCCTTCTGTGTTGCAGATACTTATGAGTCTGTGGGAACATGGTCCGGGATATTTATAAGTCTATAGGGATATGGTCTGGGATATTTATGGATCTGTTGGAACATGATCTGGGATATTTATGAGTCTTTGGGAACATGGTCCGGGATATTTATGAGTCTGTGGGAACGTGATCCGGGATATTTATGAGTCTGTGGGAACATGGTCTGGGATATTTATGGATCTGTGGGAACATGATCCGGGATATTTATGAGTCTGTGGGAACATGGTCTGGGATATTTATGGATCTGTGGGAACATGATCCGGGATATTTATGAGTCTGTGGGAACGTGGTCCGGGATATTTATGGATCTAGAACATAGAACAATACAGCACAGAACAGGCCCTTCGGCCCACGATGTTGTGCCGAACTTCTATCCTAGATTAAGCACCCATCCATGTACCCATCCAAATGCCGCTTAAAGGTCGCCAATGATTCTGACTCTACCACTCCCACGGGCAGCGCATTCCATGCCCCCACCACTCTCTGGGTAAAGAACCCACCCCTGACATCTCCCCTATACCTTCCACCCTTCACCTTAAATTTATGTCCCCTTGTAACACTCTGTTGTACCCGGGCAAAAAGTTTCTGACTATCTACTCTATCTATTCCTCTGATCATCTTATAAATCTCTATCAAGTCACCCCTCATCCTTTGCCGTTCCAACGAGAAAAGGCCGAGAACTCTCAACCTATCCTCGTACGACCTATTCTCCATTCCAGGCAACATCCTGGTAAATCTTCTCTGCACCCTCTCCAAAGCTTCCACATCTTTCCTAAAGTGAGGCGACCAGAACTGCACACAGTACTCCAAATGTGGCCTAACCAAAGTCCTGTACAGCTGCAACATCACTTCACGACTCTTGAATTCAATCCCTCTGCTAATGAACGATAATACACCATAGGCCTTCTTACAAACTCTATCCACCTGAGTGGCAACCTTCAAAGATCTATGTACATAGATCCCAAGATCCCTCTGTTCCTCCACCTGACTAAGAACCCTACCATTAACCCTGTATTCCGCATTCTTATTTGTTCTTCCAAAATGGACAACCTCACACTTGGCAGGGTTGAACTCCATCTGCCACTCCTCAGCCCAGCTCTGCATCATATCTAAGTCCCTCTGCAGCCGACAACAGCCCTCCTCACTGTCCACAACTCCACCTATCTTCGTATCATCTGCAAATTTACTGACCCACCCTTCGACTCCCTCATCTAAGTCATTAATAAAAATTACAAACAGCAGAGGACCCAGAACTGATCCCTGCGGAACTCCACTTGTAACTGGGCTCCAGGCTGAATATTTACCATCTACCACCACTCTCTGACTTCGACCGGTTAGCCAGTTTTCTATCCAATTGGCCAAATTTCCCTCTATCCCATGCCTCCTGACTTTCCGCATAAGCCTACCATGGGGAACCTTATCAAATGCCTTACTAAAATCCATGTACACTACATCCACTGCTCTACCCTCATCCACATGCTTGGTCACCTCCTTGAAGAATTCAATAAGACTTGTAAGGCAAGACCTACCCTTCACAAATCCGTGCTGGCTGTCCCTAATCAAGCAGTGTCTTTCCAGATACTCGTAAATCCTATCCCTCAGTACCCTTTCCATTACTTTGCCTACCACAGAAGTAAGACTAACTGGCCTGTAATTCCCGGGGTTATCCCTATTCCCTTTTTTGAACAGGGGCACAACATTCGCTACTCTCCAGTCCCCTGGTACCAACCCCGTTGCCAGTGAAGACGAGAAGATCATTGCCAACGGTACTGCAATTTCCTCTCTTGTTTCCCACATAATCCTAGGATATATCCCGTCAGGCCAGGGGGACTTGTCTATCCTCAAGTTGTTCAAAATGTCCAACACATCTTCCTTCCTAACAGGTATCTCTTCTAGCTTATCAGTCCGTTTCACACTCTCCTCTTCAACAATACGGTCCCTCTCGTTCGTTAATACTGAAGAGAAGTACTTGTTCAAGACCTCTCCTATCTCTTCCGACTCAATACACAGTCTCCCACTACTGTCCTTGATCGGATCTACCCTCGTTCTCGTCATTCTCGGGTTTCTCACATACGCATAAAATGCCTTGGGGTTATCCTTGATCCTATCCGCCAAGGATTTTTCATGCCCTCTCTTAGCTCTCCTAATCCCTTTCTTCAGGCCCCTCCTGGCTATCCTGTATCCCTCCACTGCTCTGTCTGAACCCTGTTTCCTCAACCTTATGTAAGCCTCCTTCTTCCTCTTTACTCGACATTCAACCTCCCTCGTCAACCAAGGCTCCCTCACACGACCATTTCTTTCCTGCCTGATAGGTACATACATATCAAGGACACGTTGTATCTGCTCCTTGAAAAAGTCCCACATTTCCACCACATCCTTCCTTGACAGCCTATGCTCCCAACGTATGCTCCTCAAATCCTGTCTTACAGCATCGTAATTTCCCTTCCCCCAATTGTAAAAACTTCCTTGTTGTGCGCACCTATCTCTCTCCATAACCAAGGTGAAAGTCACAGAATTGTGGTCGCCATCACCAAAATGTTCACCCACTAACAAGCCCATCACTTGTCCCGGTTCATTACCGAGTACCAAATCCAATATGGCCTCCCCTCTGGTCGGACAATCTACATACTGCGTTAGAAAAGCTTCCTGGACACACTGCACAAACACCGCCCCATCCAATCTACTTGATCTAAAGAGCTTCCAATCAATATTTGGGAAGTTGAAATCGCCCATGACTACGACCCTGTGGCTTCTGCACCTTTCCAAAATCTGTTTCCCAATCTGTTTCTCCACATCTCTGCTGCTATTGGGGGGCCTATAGTAAACACCCAACAAAGTGACTGCACCTTTCCTATTTCTGACTTCAGCCCATACTATCTCCAGAGGCAGATCCCCCTCAAACTTCCTTTCTGCAGCCGTTATACCATTTCTAATTAGCAATGCCACCCCCCCCTCCTTTTTTACCACCCTCCCTAATCTTACTGAAACATCTGTAACCAGGAACCTCCAACAGCCATTCCTGTCCCTCATCTATCCATGTTTCCGTGATGGCCACAACATCGTAGTCCCAGGTACCGATCCACGCCTTAAGTTCACCCACCTTATTTCTGATACTCCTTGTGTTGAAGTATACACACTTGAGCCCATCTCTGTGTCCACAAGTATTCCCTGTCAGTGCTACCTTCTCCACAGCCTCCCTACATTCTTGGACATCCTGACACACAGCTAGCCTACTTGCTGGACTACAAGTCCAGATCCCATCCCCCTGCCAAATTAGTTTAAACCCCCCGAAGAGTGCTAGCAAACTTGCCCCCCAGGATATTGGTGCCCTTCTGGTTCAGATGCAACCCGTCCTGTTTGTACAGGTCCCACCTTCCCCAGAATGCAGTCCAATTGTCCAAATACCTGAAGCCCTCCCTCCTACACCATCCTTGCAGCCACGTGTTCAACTGCACTCTCTCCCTATTCCTTGCCTCACTGTCACGTGGCACCGGCAACAACCCAGAGATGACGACTCTGTCTGTCCTAGCTTTTAGCTTCCAGCCTAACTCCTTGAGCTCTTGAATGACCTCCCCACCCCTCTTCCTACCTATGTCGTTGGTGCCAATGTGTACCACGACTTCTGGCTGCACACCCTCCCCCTTAAGGATTCTGAAGACACGGTCCGAGACGTCTCGGACCCTGGCACCCGGGAGGCAACAAACCATCCGAGAGTCTCGCCCATGTCCACAGAACCGCCTGTCTGTCCCTCTAACTAGAGAGTCTCCTATAACTAGCGCTCTCCTCCTCTCCCCCTTTCCCTTCTGAGTCTCAGAGCCACAGACCCCTTCACTGCAGCTTACACCTGCAAGGCTGTCCCCCCCAACAGTTTCCAAAGCTGTATACTTATTTTTTAGGGGAACGACCACAGGGGAACCCTGCACTGTCTGCTTCTTCCCCTTCCCACCTCTAACTGTTACCCAGCTACCTCTGTTCTCCGGCGTAACTATGTCCCTGTAGCTTCTATCAATCACCCTCTCAGCCTCTCGAATAATCCTCAGCTCATCCAGCTCCAGTTCCAGTTCCCTAACTCGTTCGGTGAGGAGCAGGATCTGACTGCATTTCCTGCAGGTGAAGTCGGCAGGAGTATCGGTGGTCACCCCTACCTCAAACATCCTGCAGGAGGAACATTCCACCGCCTGCGCTGCCATAACTCTACACTTAGTCTCCAAAACAAGAACACTGTGGGAACATGATCCGGGATATTTATGAGTCTGTAGGAACGTGGTCCGGGATATTTATGAGTCTTTGGGAACGTGATCCGGGATATTTATGAGTCTGTAGGAACATGGTCCGGGATATTTATGGATCTGTGGGAACATGGTCCGGGATATTTATGAGTCTTTGGGAACATGATCCGGGATATTTATGAGTCTGTAGGAACGTGGTCCGGGATATTTATGAGTCTGTGGGAACATGGTCTGGGATATTTATGAGTCTGTGGGAACATGATCAGGGATATTTATGAGTCTATGGGAACATGATCCGGGATGTTTTGAGTATTCAGTCGATTCTGGGATTGTTCTGATGGGTCTTTGGGGCTAATGTTTGGGCTATGAACAAAGTGAGGGATGGTAGTGAGGACGGTTGGGTGAGAGTATACACAGGGTAATGGCCAGTGGTGGGGAAATCTCCCTGTTTTAACAAGGAGACGTCACTCTGTACAAATGTGATTACAATGTTTGAAAATATTATTCAGATTTTAGGTGAGGGAAACACAATCCGTATTGATTACTTTGATTTCCAGCAAGCTCGTGCTGATGTTATATTGTACCAAACCTTCGAATATGGACAAAGTGCCCTCACAAGGGAATGTTTCCCAGGAGCACACAGGCTGCAGGCCTAACTGGAGCTGTCCAAGTTGCTGGGGTGACCGCACCCAGAGGACTGAGAGCAGGTTTCATTCTTTACTTATTGGAGGCTGTTCAGAGAAGGTTCACAATGGTGGTGCTGGGTTAGGGGAGAGGGGATTGTCAAACGAGCAAAGATTAAAAAGGACAGTACTGTACAGGAAGGATGAGGTGGGGGGAGTGTGGTTTGGTGGAGGGAGCCCCTTGGAATGGGTGGAGGAGTGGGGGGGTTCGGGGGGGGGGGGGGGGGAGGGGAGTGGTGGGAGCTCCCTGGGACTTGTGAGTGTGGGTATAGGTGTGGAGGGGTGGGGTGGGTGTGGGGGTGTGGTGTGGGTGGGGGGTGTGTCGGAGGGGTCCCTCTGGGACAGTGACTGTGTGAGGGGGGTCCCTCTGGGACGTTGACTGTGTGAGGGGGGGCCCCTCTGGGACGGTGACTGTGTGAGGGGGGCCCCTCTGGGACAGTGACTGTGTGAGGGGGGGCCCCTCTGGGACAGTGACTGTGTGAGGGGGGGGGTCCCTCTGGGACAGTGACTGTGTGAGGGGGGGTCCCTCTGGGACGGTGACTGTGTGAGGGGGGGGGTCCCTCTGGGACGTTGACTGTGTGAGGGGGGCCCCTCTGGGACGGTGACTGTGTGAGGGGGGGGGCCCCTCTGGGACAGTGACTGTGTGAGGGGGGGCCCCTCTGGGACGGTGACTGTGTGAGGGGGGCCCCTCTGGGACAGTGACTGTGTGAGGGGGGGCCCCTCTGGGACAGTGACTGTGTGAGGGGGGGGGTCCCTCTGGGACAGTGACTGTGTGAGGGGGGGTCCCTCTGGGACGGTGACTGTGTGAGGGGGGGGGTCCCTCTGGGACGGTGACTGTGTGAGGGGGGGGGTCCCTCTGGGACGGTGACTGTGTGAGGGGGGGTCCCTCCGGGACGGTGACTGTGTGAGGGGGGGTCCCTCCGGGACGGTGACTGTGTGAGGGGGGGGGGTCCCTCTGGGACGGTGACTGTGTGAGGGGGGGGGGTCCCTCTGGGACGGTGACTGTGTGAGGGGGGGTCCCTCTGGGACAGTGACTGTGTGAGGGGGGGCCCCTCTGGGACAGTGACTGTGTGAGGGGGGGGGTCCCTCTGGGACAGTGACTGTGTGAGGGGGGGTCCCTCTGGGACGGTGACTGTGTGAGGGGGGGGGTCCCTCTGGGATGGTGACTGTGTGAGGGGAGGGGGGGGTCGGTGTGATGGTGTGGAATGAGTCTCTGATTGTCCTGTGGGTCATGGACTCAGTGAGATTGAACAGACACAGTCTCAGGCCTGTGCAGGCAGCAATTTTATTGAGGCTTTTAAATCAAAAAAAGCAGAAAGTTACACTTCGCTCCCACATCCTGACAGAACGGTGTAATTACACAATACAGATCGTCCATCGTCAATCAGTCCTGGTTTGTTAGTAACCAGAGACTCTGGGGATTAATACCAGTTCAAGTCTGAACTCTGGGTGCTCAGACAAAGATGTTGTTCCATGTGACAGTCAGGATGGTCTGAGATTTTTCTCAGTCACCTCCCCCCTCCGTCTCCCTGGATAATCTTTGACAGAGTTTCTCAGATGATGCTGTCACTGAGTGTGGTCTCCATTGTCTGGGACTGTTCCAGGGAGATTGATGGAGAAATCCGTGACTGACTGACTGTGGATGGGAGACAGAAACTGGGAAAGGCTGGTTCCCATCCTGGAATCCTTGTTTACAGCAACATTCAAGCAGAGGGTGTGGCCTGGGGGTGGGGGGGAGCAGGAGCTGATTGGCTGCAGAAGCTCAAAGCACAACATGGCTATCTCCAAATGAGCAGCGTTTTGGATTAATGTTCATGTCTGGAAAATAAAAGTCACAAAAAACACTCCGTTACTCTCTGATTGGAAATCACACTCACCATGTCAGCGATTAATACTTTTCCCAATTCTCACTCAATCCATGACAATCTCTGGAAGCTGAACATTACTGGAAGTTCACGGAGTTCAGGCGCAGTGTAACCAACCCAAGCCACCACTCTGTCAGAGAGAGGGCACTGCTTTTAATGTGCAGGATATACCTGGGCAATTTTCCACATACTTGGGTAGATGCCAGTGTTGTAACTGTACTGGAGCAGCTTGGCTAGGGGAGTGACAAGTTCAGGAGCACAAATCTTCAGTCCTATTATTGGAATGTTCTCAGGGCCCACAGCCTTTGTAGTATCCAGCGTCTCCAACTGTTCCTGATATCTGTGCAGTAAATCAAATTGACTGGAGCCTGGTATCTGTGACGCTGGGGACCACTGGAGGAGGCTGAGATAAATCATTCTCTCAGCACTTCTGGCTGAAGATTGCTGTGAAAGGTTCATCTGTCTCCTTTGCCCTGATGTGCTGGGCTCCTCCATCGTTGAGGAGGGGAACATTTGTGGAGCCAGTGAGTTGTTTAATTGTCCACCCCATCACTCAGTGAAGGAGCAGAGGGTGTGAGGGGGAGACCTTACTTTTTTAGAACACTGACAGTAATATATTTGAGGATTTTTTTTTCAGTTATTAGATTAGATTCCCTAAAGTGTGGAAACAGGCCCTTCGGCCCAACAAGTCCACACTGACCCTCCAAAGAGCAACCCACCCAGACACCTTTTCCCTCTGACTAATGCAGCTAACACTATGGACAATTTAGCATGGCCAAACTGCACATCTTTGGATTGTGGGAGGAAACCAACGCAGACATGGGGACAATGTGCAAACTCTACACAGACAATCACCTGAGGCTGGAATTGAACCTGGCTCCCTGGTGCTGTGAGGCAGCAGTGCAAACCACTGAGCCACCGTGCTGCCCCATTGATCAAGATTTAGCACACCCTCAGAGGTGTTAATCCAAAATTGTGAATGAAGCTGATCAGACCTCACTCAATTAAAGTAAATGGAGGGTTCCGGAGACATCTCGTCCACGGAGTCTATCATGACCAAAGCTGATATGTTGGCCGGGTGTCTGTCTATAATACAGCAGCTGTGATTGGGAACCTCTGAACCTGTCCTCCACCCCTCACTCGGATAGAGAAGGGAGAGAGGGAGATAGGAATGTGTGCTGGCCTGTGGAGAGTTGTGAATGTTGTGAGTGTAGAATAAAGCAGGAGTGGGAATAGATACTCACAGCGGTTCCTGGTAGTTAGTGAGGGTCAAGGGCACCATACACTTCCACCTCACACAAGGTCAGAATGCCACGACATTTTCTCAGGAAGATATTGACAAACCTGCCATGAACACCATTAAGGGCTGTACAAGGGAATGACTTAGTCTCCCCCTTGGGAATGGAATCAATCATTGCACAGCTGAAAGAGAGAGAAATGAGAATGATAGTTACTACATCAGACCATGAAGACTAGGAACAGGAGGAGGCCATTCAGCCCCTCAAATCTGCTCCACCATACAATGCCATCATGACTGATCACATCTCAGCCTCGACTCCACTTTGCTGCCCACTCTGCATAACCCATTACTCATTAAAAACCTGTCAATCTCAGCCTCACATTTACTCAGCATCCACTCTGAGCGAGGGGATATCACTGATTCATGACCCGTTCAGCTAACAAATTTCCCCTCATCGCTGTTTTACAAATTTTATCCATTTCTGTGAAACACCTCCTCATTTTCCCAACTTCAGTGACTATCATCCTAACCAATCCAGTCACTGCTCCGGTGTCAGATCCTGCCTTCCCAGGAATGGGCCTGGAGACTCTCCGCTGCCCTCCCTCCATCATTCCACAGATACGGAGACCAGACCTACACACTATCCTCCAGGTGTGGTCTCCCCAAGGCCCTGTATAACTGCAGCAAGACACCCCTGCTCCTGAGCCCCAATCCTCTCGCTACGAAGGTCAACATCCCATTTACCTTCTTCACCACCTGCCGTACCCTCACACTCACCGTCACCACCTGCCGTACCCACACACTCACCGTCACCACCTACCGTCGTACCCACACACTCACCGTCACCACCTACCGTACCCACACACTCACCGTCACCACCTGCCGTACCCACACACTCACCGTCACCACCTGCCGTACCCACACACTCACCGTCACCACCTGCCGCACCCACACACTCACCGTCACCACCTACCGTACCCACCACACTCACCGTCACCACCTGCCCTACCCACACACTCACCATCACCACCTGCCGTACCCACACACACTCACCGTCACCACCTGCCGTACCCACACACTCACCGTCACCACCTACCGTACCCACACACTCACCGTCACCACCTGCCGTACCCTCACACTCACCGTCACCACCTGCCGTACCCACACACTCACCGTCACCACCTACCGCACCCACACACTCACCGTCACCACCTGCCGTACCCACACACTCACCGTCACCACCTGCTGTACCCACACACTCACCGTCACCACCTGCCGTACTCACACACTCACCGTCACCACCTACCGTACCCACACACTCACCGTCACCACCTACCGCACCCACACACTCACCGTCACCACCTGCCGTACCCACACACACTCACCGTCACCACCTGCCGTACCCACACACTCACCGTCACCACCTTCTGTACTCACACACTCACCGTCACCACCTGCCGTACCCTCACACTCACCGTAACCACCTGCCGTACCCTCACACTCACCGTCACCGACCTGCCGTACCCTCACACTCACCGTCACCACCTGCCGTACCCTCACACTCACCGTCACCACCTACCGCACCCTCACACTCACCGTCACCACCTGCCGTACCCACACACTCACCGTCACCACCTACTGTACTCACACACTCACCGTCACCACCTGCCGTACCCTCACACTCACCGTAACCACCTGCCGTACCCACACACTCACCGTCACCACCTACTGTACCCACACACTCACTGTCACCACCTGCTGCACCCACACACTCACCGTCACCACCTGCCGTACCCTCACACTCACCGTCACCACCTGCCGCACCCTCACACTCACCGTCACCACCTGCCGTACCCTCACACTCACCGTCACCACCTGCTGTACCCACACACTCACCGTCAGTGACTTGTGCACAAGGACACCCAGGTCTCATTCCATCTCCCCCTTTGCCAACCGATCACCGTTCAGAGAATGATGCCTATTCCTGCTTTTGCTCCTATACTGGAGGATCTCCCAATGATCCACATTGTACAGCGTCTGTCATCCGTTTCCCCACTGACCCAGCCTGTCCAAATCACACTGAAACATCTCCACATCCTCCTTACAGCTCACCCTCCCACCCAGACTTGGAGATATAACATTGAGTTTGCTCATTGAAATCATTCCGGTGTGTGGGAATCCCTCTGATCCTTGCAGTGACCATGGTGCCTGACACACACAGAGAAGGACTGGTTTATTTTTCCCCTTTGTTGTTGTTTCCATCTCCAAGTCAGAATATACATCGTTCAATCCCAAGTGCTTTTGTTTTACACACTACAGCTTTCCCAAAGACCAAACAAACCACATCAGCTGGCTTCCCTCATCAACCTGTCTACTTGACTCGAGTTGGGGTATAGTCTGTAGAGGGCAGGTGCCGTGGGTCAATGCTTCCGGTCTATATTTACAGGGTGTTATTGTTCCCGTTGTTATCCAGGGAATCACCGATTCGGATCTCTGCTCCATCCAGTCTCTCTGGCTTGCGGTCTCTGTTGGTGACTCTCACAACGAAGATGCGGTAGTGCTCCTTCAGATCCACTCTCCACCAGGGATCTTTCTGCCTCCTGGTGCTGCTGCAGGAGGAATGATGGAACTTAGGATCGAGATTCCCATCGATCGCATTGTTGGCATCAGCATAAATTCGGAAGGTGGTGGATTGTGTCGCACGGACCCCAGCTGCAACATTCTCTAAAACCAGAGACAGTGCGTTTCCATGACCACCCAATCACACAGAGCACATCACTCCATCCCCTCACCCTCCCCACCCTCACCCACACACACCCTCACCCTCCCTAACCCTCGCCCACACCCTCCCTCACCCTCACCCTCGCCCACACCCTCCCTCACCCACACCCTCACCCTCCCTCACCCTCACCCTCGCCCACACCCTCCCTCACCCACACCCTCACCCTCCCTAACCCTCACCCTCCCTCACACTCACCCTCGCCCACACCCTCCCTCACCCACACCCTCACCCTCCCTCACCCTCACCCTCACCCTCACCCTCCCTAACCCTCACCCTCACCCTCACCCTCCCTCACCCTCACCCTCACACACCCTCACCCTCACCCTCACCCTCACACACCCTCACCCTCACACACCCTCACCCACACCCTCACACACCCTCCCTCACCCTCAAACACCCTCACCCTCCCCACCCTTACCCACACCCTCCCTCACCCTCCCTCACCCTTACACACCCTCACCCTCAGCCACACCCTCCCTCAGCCACACCCTCTCTCACCCTAACCCACACCCTCACCCTCACCCACACCCTCACCCTCCCTCACCCTCACCCTCCCTACCCTTACCCACACCCTCCCTCACCCACACCCTCACCCTCACCCTCACCCTCCCTCACCCACACCCTCCCTCACCCACACCCTCCCTTACCCACTCCCTCACCCTCACCCTCGCTACCCTCACCCTCCCTCACCCTCCTCACCCTCACCCATACCCTCACCCTCACCCTCACCCACACCCTCCCCACCCTCACCCTCCCCACCCTCACCCTCCCCACCCTCACCCCACCCACACCCTCCCTCACCCCACCCACACCCTCACCCTCCCAGACCCTCCCTCACCCTCCTCACCCTCACCCACCCTCACCCTCCCTCACCCTCCCCACCCTCATCCACACCCTCCCCCTCCCCCTCCCTCACCTTCACCCTCCCCACCCTCACGCTCCCTCCCCCTCACCCCACCCTCCCCCTCACCCATAGCTTCACCCACACTCTCCCCCACCCTCACCCTCACCCTCCCTCACCCACACCCTCCCTCACCCTCACCCTTCCTCACCCTCCCCCACGCTTACCCTCCCGCACACTCCACACCCTCACCCTTCCTCACCCTCACCCTCCCCCTCCCCCCACACCCTCACCCTCCCTCACCCTCACCCTCCCCCTCCCCCTACACCCTCATCCTCCCTCACCCCACCCACACCAACCTCACCCTCACCCACACCTCATCCTCACCCTCCCTCACCCTCCCCACCCTCACCCTCCCCTACCCACACCCTCACCCACACCCTCACCCACACCCTCATCCTCCCTCACCCTCACCCTGCCCACCCTCACAGTCCCCACCCTCACCCTCACTCACCCTCACCCTCCCCCCACCCACACCCACACCCTCACCCTCCCCCACATCGTCCCCCACCCTCCCCCACCCTCACCCTCCCCCACACCCTCCCCCTCACCCTCACCCTCCCTCACCCTCAACCTCCCTCACCCTCAACCTCCCCCTCATCTTCCTCCTCATCCTCACCCCCCTCACTCTCCCCCTCACCCTCACCGTCCGCCTCCCCTCCCTCACCCTCACTCTCCCCCTCACCCTTGCCTCCCTTCCCCTCATCCTCTCCCTCACCTTCCCCCTCCCCTAACCCTCACCCTCCCCTAACCCTTCCCCTCACGCTCCCATCCCCCTCACACTCCCATCCCTTCCCCCTCACCCTCCCCCTTCCTCATCCACCTCCTCCCTCCCCCTCCCTCACCTCACACTCCCCCACCCTCCACATCACCCTCCCTTCCCTCACCCTCCCCCGCCCCCTCACCCTCCTCTCCCTCCCCCTCACCCTCCCCTCCATCCCCCTACTCTCCTCCCTCATCCGCCTCCTCCCCTTCCTCCCCCTCCCCCTCCCCTACCCACCCTCCCCTCTCTCCCCTTCCCCCTCACTCTCCCTCTCCCCCTCCCCTCCCCTCCTTCACTGTCCCCCCAACCTTCCCACACCCTCCCCTCCCTAACCCTTCCTCACCCTTCCCTCCCCCTCCCCCTCCTTCTCACCCTCCCCCCTCACCCTCCTTCAGGCAGGGAGGCTACAGAAGGACTTGGACAGGTTCAGAGAGTGAGCAAAGAAGTGGCAGGTGGAATACAACGTGGGAACGTGGACGGTGATAGATTTCAGTCGGAAGATTGGAGACATAGATTATTATCTAATGGGGTAAGATTTCAGAA
>NC_092746.1:131032782-131127345 GCF_047496795.1 Chiloscyllium punctatum | reverse complement strand
CAATACCTTGTACACACTATTTCCTTCCAAATATCCATCCAATGTCCCTCCTGAATGCATCGATTGAACCTGCCTGCCCATATTTCCAGGCCATACATTCCAGTCCCTGATGACTCACTGAGTGAGAACCCCCCCCACCCAGCTTCGTTCACACTTCACTTTTAATCAATGCCCCTCATGTTCTTCCTGGTACGAGCAGGAACTGTTTCTCCCTGTCTGCTCTGTCCAGCTCTGCTCCTGGTTATGAAAACCTCTATCAGACCTCTCTCCCAGCCGCCCTCTCTCTGGGAAGAACAGTCCCAACATCTTCAACCTCCACCCCCTCCCCCCCCCCACCCCCTCCAATCCCTGAAGTTTCTTATTCCGGAAACCATTCCTGTAAATCACTTTCTGCATTCTCTCCAATGCATTCCCATCTTTCCTATAATGTGGGGCCCACACCCTGTACACAATACTCCAGCTGAGGACCAACAAGGGTCCTGGACAAGTTCAACCTCACCCCCCCTGCTAGTGTACTCTCTGCCCCGGTGATAAAGCAGAGGGTCCTGTCTTTATTAACTACTGTCTCCCCTGGTCCTGCCACCTTCAATGACCTGTGACATATACCACCACCCAACTCCCTGAGCTCCTGTCTCCCCGTGAGAATTATATCCCCAACTTTATATTGTCTTTCAATGTTTTTCCAACCATATGGTTGGCACAGTGGTGAGCACTGCTGCCTCACAGCGCCAGGCACCCAGGTTCAATTCCACCGGTTGGATGACTGTTTGTGTGGAGTTTGCACATTCTCCCCGTGTCTGCGTGGGTTTCCTCTCATAATCCAAAGTTGTGTCGGTTTGGGTGGATTGGCCATGGGAGATGTTGGGTTGCATGGGTGTGGTAGAACAGTGGAACTGAATGGGACAGAGGGTCAGTGTGGACTCAATGGGTCGAATGCCCATTGTAGGGTTTCTGATTTGAAATGCATCACCTCACATTTCCCTGTATTGAACCTCACCTTCTCCTCCACTCCACCAACATGTCAATGTCCCCTTGGAGTTCCACACAGTCCTCCTAATAGCTTATCATACGTCCAAGTTTCATGTCACCATGTTTTTTACAATGGTGTGGAGCAGATTGTATTTATGAGACCATTAGGTAAAGGAACAGTATTAGGCCATTCAGCCCATTGAGTCTGCTCTGCTATTCCATCATGGCTGATAGTTTCTCAATCCCATTCTCCTTCCTTCTCCCTGTTACCCTCGATCCCCTTACGAATCATGAACCTGTCTATCTCTGTATTAAATATACTCACTGACTTGGCCTCCACAGATTCCCCACCCTTCGGCTGAAGAAATTCCTTCCCATATCTGTTCTAAAGTGTCTTTCCTTCACGCTGTGGCTGTGCCCTTGACTCCTAGTCTCTCCTACCAGGAAAATATCTTCTCCACATTCATGCTGTCCAGGCCTCAGTATTCTGTAAGTTTCAATCAGATTCCTCCATAACTTTCTAAACTCCATCGCAGTACAGACCTAGAGTCCTCAACTGCTCCTCATAGGACCAGCCCTTCATCCCAGGATCATTTTTTGTAATCACCCTCTGGACCCCTTCAACACTAGCACATCCTTCCTGAGATACAGGACCCAAAACTGTTCCCCATATTCCGTACACAGTCTGACCAGAGCCGGATACAGCCTCTGCTGTAGGTCTCTGATCTTGTATTCCAGCCCTCTTTGAAACAAATGCTAGCATTACACTTGCCTTCCTGACTGTTAACTGAACCTGCAAATTAACTCAAAGACAATCCTGAATTAGGACTCCCTTAAATTTCCTTTACACTTCAGATTTCTGAAATCTTACCCCATTAGATAATAATCTATGTCTCCAATCTTCCGACTGAAATCTATCACCGTCCACGTTCCCACGTTGTATTCCACCTGCCACTTCTTTGCTCACTCTCTGAACCTGTCCAAGTCCTTCTGTAGCCTCCCTGCCTGAAGGAGGGTGAGGGGGGAGGGTGACAGGGAGGGGAGGGTGAGAAGGAGGGGGGAGGGGGGAGGGAAGGGTGAGGGAGGGGAGGGTGTGGGGAAGGTTGGGGGGGACAGTGAAGGAGGGGAGGGGAGGGGGAGAGGGAGAGTGAGGGGGAAGGGGAGAGAGGGGAGGGTGGGTAGGGGAGGGGGAGGGGGGAGGAAGGGGGAGGAGGCGGATGAGGGAGGAGAGTAGGGGGAGGGAGGGGAGGGTGAGGGGGAGGGAGAGGAGGGTGAGGGGGGCGGGGGAGGGTGAGGGAGGGGAGGGTGATGTGGAGGGTGGGGGAGTGTGAGGTGAGGGAGGGGGAGGGAGGAGGTGGATGAGGAAGGGGGAGGGTGAGGGGGAAGGGGATGGGAGTGTGAGGGGGATGGGAGCGTGAGGGGAAGGGTTAGGGGAGGGTGAGGGTTAGGGGAGGGGGAAGGTGAGGGAGAGGATGAGGGGGAGGGAGGCAAGGGTGAGGGGGAGAGTGAGGGTGAGGGAGGGAGGCGGACGGTGAGGGTGAGGGGGAGAGTGAGGGGGGTGAGGATGAGGAGGAAGATGAGGGGGGGAGGTTGAGGGTGAGGGAGGTTGAGGGTGAGGGAGGGTGAGGGTGAGGGGGAGGGTGTGGGAGGGTGTGGGAGGGTGAGGATGAGGGTGAGGGTGAGGGTGTGGGGAGGGTGGGGGACGATGTGGGGGGAGGGTGAGGGTGTGGGTGTGGGTGGGGTGAGGGTGAGTGAGGGTGAGGGTGGGGACTGTGAGGGTGGGCAGGGGTGAGGGTGAGGGAGGATGAGGGTGTGGGTGAGGGTGTGGGTGAGGGTGTGGGTAGGGGAGGGTGAGGGTGGGGAGGGTGAGGGAGGGTGAGGATGAGGGTGTGGGTGAGGGTGAGGTTGGTGTGGGTGGGGTGAGGGAGGATGAGGGTGGAGGGGGAGGGGGGAGGGTGAGGGTGAGGGAGGGTGAGGGTGTGGGGGGAGGGGGAGGGTGAGGGTGAGGAAGGGTGAGGGTGTGGAGTGTGCGGGAGGGTAAGCATGGGGGAGGGTGAGGAAGGGTGAGGGTGAGGGAGGGGTGTGGGTGAGGGAGGGTGAGGGTGAGGGTGGGGGGAGAGTGTGGGTGAAGCTATGGGTGAGGGGGAGGGTGGGGTGAGGGTGAGGGAGCGTGAGGGTGGGGAGGGTGAAGGTGAGGGAGGGGGAGGGGGGAGGGTGTGGGGCAATGAGGGTGGGGAGGGTGAGGGAGGGTGAGGGTGGGTGAGGGTGAGGAGGGTGAGGGAGGGTCTGGGAGGGTGAGTGTGTGGGTGGGGTGAGGGAGGGTGTGGGTGGGGGTGAGGGTGGGGAGGGTGAGGGAGGGTGGGGAGGGTGAGGGTGGGGAGGGTGGTGGGTGAGGGTGAGGGGTGAGGGGTATGGGTGAGGGCGAGGAGGGTGAGGGAGGGTGAGGGTAGCGAGGGTGAGGGTGAGGGTGTGGGTAAGGGAGGGTGTGGGTAAGGGAGGGTGTGGGTAAGGGAGGGTGTGGGTGAGGGAGGGTGTGGGTGAGGGAGAGGGTGTGGGTGAGGGAGGGTGAGGGTGTGGGTGAGGGAGGGTGTGGGTAAGGGTAGGGAGGGTGAGGGTGAGGGAGGGTGAGGGTGTGGGTGAGGGTGAGGGTGTGGGTTAGGGGTGAGAGAGGGTGTGGCTGAGGGAGGGTGTGGCTGAGGGTGAGGGTGTGTAAGGGTGAGGAGGGTGAGGGGAGGGGTGTGGGTAAGGGTGGGGGAGGGTGAGGGTGTTTGAGGGTGAGGGAGGGTGTGGGAGGGTGTGGGTGAGGGTGTGTGAGGGTGAGGGTGTGTGAGGGTGAGGGTGAGGGTGAGGGTGAGGGTGATGTGAGGGGTGAGGGTTAGGGGTGAGGGTGAGGGTGTGAGGGAGGTGAGGGTGTGGTGAGGGGAGGGAGGGTGTGGGCGAGGGTGAGGGTGAGGGAGGGTGTGGGTGAGGGTTAGGGAGGGTGAGGGTGTGGGTTGTGGTGGTGAGGGTGAGGGGGGAGGGTGAGGGGATGGAGTGATGTGCTCTGTGTGATTGGGTGGTCATGGAAACGCACTGTCTCTGGTTTTAGAGAATGTTGCAGCTGGGGTCCGTGCGGACACAATCCACCACCTTCCGAATTTATGCTGATGCCAACAATGCGATCGATGGGAATCTCGATCCTAAGTTCCATCATTCCTCCTGCAGCAGCACCAGGAGGCAGAAAGATCCCTGGTGGAGAGTGGATCTGAAGGAGCACTACCGCATCTTCGTTGTGAGAGTCACCAACAGAGACCGCAAGCCAGAGAGACTGATGGAGCAGAGATCCGAATCGGTGATTCCCTGGATAACAACGGGAACAATAACACCCTGTAAATATAGACCGGAAGCATTGACCCACGGCACCTGCCCTCTGCAGACTATACCCCAACTCGAGTCAAGTAGACAGGTTGATGAGGGAAGCCAGCTGATGTGGTTTGTTTGGTCTTTGGGAAAGCTGTAGTGTGTAAAACAAAAGCACTTGGGATTGAACGATGTATATTCTGACTTGGAGATGGAAACAACAACAAAGGGGAAAAATAAACCAGTCCTTCTCTGTGTGTGTCAGGCACCATGGTCACTGCAGGGATCAGAGGGATTCCCACACACCGGAATGATTTCAATGAGCAAACTCAATGTTATATCTCCAAGTCTGGGTGGGAGGGTGAGCTGTAAGGAGGATGTGGAGATGTTTCAGTGTGATTTGGACAGGCTGGGTCAGTGGGGAAACGGATGACAGACGCTGCACAATGTGGATCATTGGGAGATCCTCCAGTATAGGAGCAAAAGCAGGAATAGGCATCATTCTCTGAACGGTGATCGGTTGGCAAAGGGGGAGATGGAATGAGACCTGGGTGTCCTTGTGCACAAGTCACTGACGGTGAGTGTGTGGGTACAGCAGGTGGTGACGGTGAGTGTGAGGGTGCGGCAGGTGGTGACGGTGAGTGTGTGGGTGCAGCAGGTGGTGACGGTGAGTGTGTGGGTGCGGCAGGTGGTGACGGTGAGTGTGTGGGTGCAGCAGGTGGTGACAGTGAGTGTGTGGGTGCGGCAGGTGGTGACGGTGAGTGTGTGGTGCGGCAGGTGGTGACGGTGAGTGTGTGGGGTACGGTAGGTGGTGACGGTGAGTGTGTGGGTACGGCAGGTGGTGACGGTGAGTGTGTGGGTACGGCAGGTGGTGACGGTGAGCGTGTGGGTACAGTAGGTGGTGACGGTGAGCGTGTGGGTGCGGCAGGTGGTGATGGTGAGTGTGTGGGTGCAGCAGGTGGTGACAGTGAGTGTGTGGGTACGGCAGGTGGTGACGGTGAGTGTGTGGCTACAGTAGGTGGTGACGGTGAGCGTGTGGGTGCGGCAGGTGGTGACGGTGAGTGTGTGGGTGCAGCAGGTGGTGACAGGTGAGTGTGTGGGTACGGCAGGTGGTGACGGTGAGTGTGGTGGGTACGGCAGGTGGTGACGGTGAGTGTGTGGGTACGGCAGGTGGTGACGGTGAGTATGTGAGTACGGCAGGTGGTGACGGTGAGTGTGTGGGTACGGCAGGTGGTGATGGTGAGTGTGTGGGTACGGCAGGTGGTGAACGGTGAGTGTGAGGGTACAGCAGGTGGTGACGGTGAGTGTGTGGGTACGGCAGGTGGTGACGGTGAGTGTGAGGGTACGGCAGGTGAGTGAAGAAGGTAAATGGGATGTTGACCTTTGTAGTGAGAGGATTGGGGCGGGCTCAGGAGCAGGGGTGTCTTGCTGCAGTTATACAGGGCCTTGGGGAGACCACACCTGGAGGATAGTGTGTAGGTCTGGTCTCCGTATCTGTGGAATGATGGAGGGAGGGCAACGGAGGGTCTCTAGGCCCATTCCTGGGAAGGCAGGATCTGACACCGAGCAGTGACTGGATTGGTTAGGATGATAGTCACTGAAGTTGGGAAAATGAGGAGGTGTTTCACAGAAATGGATAAAATTTGTAAAACAGCGATGAGGGGAAATTTGTTAGCTGAACGGGTCATGAATCAGTGATATCCCCTCGCTCAGAGTGGATGCTGAGTAAATGTGAGGCTGAGATTGACAGGTTTTTAATGAGTAATGGGTTATGCAGAGTGGGCAGCAAAGTGGAGTCGAGGCTGAGATGTGATCAGTCATGATGGCATTGTATGGTGGAGCAGATTTGAGGGGCTGAATGGCCTCCTCCTGTTCCTAGTCCTCATGGTCTGATGTAGTAACTATCATTCTCATTTCTCTCTCTTTCAGCTGTGCAATGATTGATTCCTTCCCAAGGGGGAGACTAAGTCATTCCCTTGTACAGCCCTTAATGGTGTTCATGGCAGGTTTGTCAATATCTTCCTGAGAAAATGTCGTGGCATTCTGACCTTGTGTGAGGTGGAAGTGTATGGTGCCCTTGACCCTCACTAACTACCAGGAACCGCTGTGAGTATCTATTCCCACTCCTGCTTTATTCTACACTCACAACATTCACAATTCTCCACAGGCCAGCACACATTCCTATCTCCCTCTCTCCCTTCTCTATCCGAGTGAGGGGTGGAGGACAGGTTCAGAGGTTCCCAATCACAGCTGCTGTATTATAGACAGACACCCGGCCAACATATCAGCTTTGGTCATGATAGACTCCGTGGACGAGATGTCTCTGGAACCCTCCATTTACTTTAATTGAGTGAGGTCTGATCAGCTTCATTCACAATTTTGGATTAACACCTCTGAGGGTGTGCTAAATCTTGATCAATGGGGCAGCACGGTGGCTCTGTGGTTAGCACTGCTGCCTCACAGCACCAGGGACCCAGGTTCAATTCCAGCCTCAGGTGATTGTCTGTGTAGAGTTTGCACATTGTCCCCATGTCTGCGTTGGTTTCCTCCCACAATCCAAAGATGTGCAGTTTGGCCATGCTAAATTGTCCATAGTGTTAGCTGCATTAGTCAGAGGGAAAGGTGTCTGGGTGGGGTTGCTCTTTGGAGGGTCAGTGTGGACTTGTTGGGCCGAAGGGCCTGTTTCCACACTTTAGGGAATCTAATCTAATAACTGAAAAAAAATCCTCAAATATATTACTGTCAGTGTTCTAAAAAAGTAAGGTCTCCCCCTCACACCCTCTGCTCCTTCACTGAGTGATGGGGTGGACAATTAAACAACTCACTGGCTCCACAAATGTTCCCCTCCTCAACGATGGAGGAGCCAGCACATCAGGGCAAAGGAGACAGATGAACATTTCACAGCAATCTTCAGCCAGAAGTGCTGAGAGAATGATTTATCTCAGCCTCCTCCAGTGGTCCCCAGCGTCACAGATACCAGGCTCCAGTCAATTTGATTTACTGCACAGATATCAGGAATCAGTTGGAGACACTGGATACTACAAAGGCTGTGGGCCCTGAGAACATTCCAATAATAGGACTGAAGATTTGTGCTCCTGAACTTGTCACTCCCTCGCCAAGCTGCTCCAGTACAGTTACAACACTGGCATCTACCCAAGTATGTGGAAAATTGCCCAGGTATATCCTGCACATTAAAAGCAGTGCCCTCTCTCTGACAGAGTGATGGCTTGGGTTGGTTACACTGCGCCTGAACTCCGTGAACTTCCAGTAATGTTCAGCTTCCAGAGATTGTCATGGATTGAGTGAGAATTGGGAAAAGTATTAATCGCTGACATGGTGAGTGTGATTTCCAATCAGAGAGTAACGGAGTGTTTTTTGTGACTTTTATTTTCCAGACATGAACATTAATCCAAAACGCTGCTCATTTGGAGATAGCCATGTTGTGCTTTGAGCTTCTGCAGCCAATCAGCTCCTGCTCCCCCCCACCCCCAGGCCACACCCTCTGCTTGAATGTTGCTGTAAACAAGGATTCCAGGATGGGAACCAGCCTTTCCCAGTTTCTGTCTCCCATCCACAGTCAGTCAGTCACGGATTTCTCCATCAATCTCCCTGGAACAGTCCCAGACAATGGAGACCACACTCAGTGACAGCATCATCTGAGAAACTCTGTCAAAGATTATCCAGGGAGACGGAGGGGGGAGGTGACTGAGAAAAATCTCAGACCATCCTGACTGTCACATGGAACAACATCTTTGTCTGAGCACCCAGAGTTCAGACTTGAACTGGTATTAATCCCCAGAGTCTCTGGTTACTAACAAACCAGGACTGATTGACGATGGACGATCTGTATTGTGTAATTACACCGTTCTGTCAGGATGTGGGAGCGAAGTGTAACTTTCTGCTTTTTTTGATTTAAAAGCCTCAATAAAATTGCTGCCTGCACAGGCCTGAGACTGTGTCTGTTCAATCTCACTGAGTCCATGACCCACAGGACAATCAGAGACTCATTCCACACCATCACACCGACCCCCCCTCCCCTCACACAGTCACCATCCCAGAGGGACCCCCCCTCACACAGTCACCGTCCCAGAGGGGCCCCCCCTCACACAGTCACCGTCCCAGAGGGACCCCCCCCCTCACACAGTCACCGTCCCAGAGGGGCCCCCCCTCACACCGTCACCGTCCCGGAGGGACCCCCCCCCTCACACAGTCACCGTCCCAGAGGGGCCCCCCTCACACAGTCACCGTCCCAGAGGGACCCCCCCCCCTCACACAGTCACCGTCCCAGAGGGACCCCCCCCTCACACAGTCACCATCCCAGAGGGACCCCCCCCTCACACAGTCACCGTCCCAGAGGGGCCCCCCCCTCACACAGTCACCGTCCCAGAGGGGCCCCCCCTCACACCGTCACCGTCCCGGAGGGACCCCCCTCACACAGTCACCGTCCCAGAGGGACCCCTCCGACACACCCCCCACCCACACCACACCCCCACACCCACCCCACCCCTCCACACCTATACCCACACTCACACGTCCCAGGGAGCTCCCACCACTCCCCTCCCACCCCCCCCCCCCGAACCCCCCCACTCCTCCACCCATTCCAAGGGGCTCCCTCCACCAAACCACACTCCCCCCACCTCATCCTTCCTGTACAGTACTGTCCTTTTTAATCTTTGCTCGTTTGACAATCCCTCTCCCCTAACCCAGCACCACCATTGTGAACCTTCTCTGAACAGCCTCCAATAAGTAAAGAATGAAACCTGCTCTCAGTCCTCTGGGTGCGGTCACCCCAGCAACTTGGACAGCTCCAGTTAGGCCTGCAGCCTGTGTGCTCCTGGGAAACATTCCCTTGTGAGGGCACTTTGTCCATATTCGAAGGTTTGGTACAATATAACATCAGCACGAGCTTGCTGGAAATCAAAGTAATCAATACGGATTGTGTTTCCCTCACCTAAAATCTGAATAATATTTTCAAACATTGTAATCACATTTGTACAGAGTGACGTCTCCTTGCTAAAACAGGGAGATTTCCCCACCACTGGCCATTACCCTGTGCATACTCTCACCCAACCGTCCTCACTACCATCCCTCACTTTGTTCATAGCCCAAACATTAGCCCCAAAGACCCATCAGAACAATCCCAGAATCGACTGAATACTCAAAACATCCCGGATCATGTTCCCATAGACTCATAAATATCCCAGACCATGTTCCCACAGACTCATAAATATCCCGGATCATGTTCCCAAAGACTCATAAATATCCCGGACCATGTTCCCACAGACTCAAATATCCCGGATCACGTTCCCAAAGACTCATAAATATCTCAGATCATGTTCCCACAGATCCATAAATATCACGGACCACGTTCCTACAGACTCATAAATATCCCGGATCACGTTCCCAAAGACTCATAAATATCCCGGACCACGTTCCTACAGACTCATAAATATCCCGGATCATGTTCCCAAAGACTCATAAATATCCCGGACCATGTTCCCACAGATCCATAAATATCCCGGACCATGTTCCTACAGACTCATAAATATCCTGGATCACGTTCCCAAAGACTCATAAATATCCCGGACCACGTTCCTACAGACTCATAAATATCCCGGATCATGTTCCCACAGTGTTCTTGTTTTGGAGACTAAGTGTAGAGTTATGGCAGCGCAGGCGGTGGAATGTTCCTCCTGCAGGATGTTTGAGGTAGGGGTGACCACCGATACTCCTGCCGACTTCACCTGCAGGAAATGCAGTCAGATCCTGCTCCTCACCGAACGAGTTAGGGAACTGGAACTGGAGCTGGATGAGCTGAGGATTATTCGAGAGGCTGAGAGGGTGATTGATAGAAGCTACAGGGTCATAGTTACGCCGGAGAACAGAGGTAGATGGGTAACAGTTAGAGGTGGGAAGGGGAAGAAGCAGGCAGTGCAGGGTTCCCCTGTGGTCGTTCCCCTAAAAAATAAGTATGCAGCTTTGGAAACTGTTGCGGGGGACAGCCTTGCAGGTGTAAGCTGCAGTGAAGGGGTCTGTGGCTCTGAGACTCAGAAGGGAAAGGGGGAGAAGAGGAGAGCGCTAGTTATAGGGGACTCTCTAGTTAGAGGGACGGACAGGCGGTTCTGTGGACATGGGCGAGACTCTCGGATGGTTTGTTGCCTCCCGGGTGCCAGGGTCCGAGACGTCTCGGACCGTGTCTTCAGAATCCTTAAGGGGGAGGGTGTGCAGCCAGAAGTCGTGGTACACATTGGCACCAACGACATAGGTAGGAAGAGGGGTGGGGAGGTCATTCAGGAGCTCAGAGAGTTAGGCTGGAAGCTAAAAGCTAGGACAGACAGAGTCGTCATCTCTGGGTTGTTGCCGGTGCCACGTGACAGTGAGGCAAGGAATAGGGAGAGAGTGCAGTTGAACACGTGGCTGCAAGGATGGTGTAGGAGGGAGGGCTTCAGATATTTGGACAATTGGACTGCATTCTGGGGAAGGTAGGACCTGTACAAGCAGGACGGGTTGCACCTGAACCAGAAGGGCACCAATATCCTGGGGGGCAAGTTTGCTAGCACTCTTCGGGGGGTTTAAACTAATTTGGCAGGGGGATGGCATCCAGACTTGTAGTCCAGCAAGTAAGCTAGCTGTGTGTCAGGATGCCCAAGACTGTAGGGAGGCTGTGGAGAAGGTAGCACTGACAGGGAATACTTGCGGACACAGAGATGGGCTCAAGTGTGTATACTTCAACACAAGGAGTATCAGAAGTAAGGTGGGTGAACTTAAGGCGTGGATCGGTACCTGGGACTACGATGTTGTGGCCATCACGGAAACATGGATAGATGAGGGACAGGAATGGCTGTTGGAGGTTCCTGGTTACAGATGTTTCAGTAAGATTAGGGAGGGTGGTAAAAAAGGAGGGGGGTGGCATTGCTAATTAGAAATGGTATAACGGCTGCAGAAAGGAAGTTTGAGGGGGATCTGCCTCTGGAGGTAGTATGGGCTGAAGTCAGAAATAGGAAAGGTGCAGTCACCTTGTTGGGTGTTTACTATAGGCCCCCCAATAGCAGCAGAGATGTGGAGAAACAGATTGGGAAACAGATTTTGGAAAGGTGCAGAAGTCACAGGGTAGTAGTCATGGGCGACTTCAACTTCCCAAATATTGATTGGAAGCTCTTTAGATCAAGTAGATTGGATGGGGCGGTGTTTGTGCAGTGTGTCCAGGAAGCTTTTCTAACGCAGTATGTAGATTGTCCAACCAGAGGGGAGGCCATATTGGATTTGGTACTCGGTAATGAACCGGGACAAGTGGTGGGCTTGTTAGTGGGTGAACATTTTGGTGATGGCGACCACAATTCTGTGACTTTCACCTTGGTTATGGAGAGAGATAGGTGCGCACAACAAGGAAGATTTTACAATTGGGGGAAGGGAAATTACGATGCTGTAAGACAGGATTTGAGGAGCATACGTTGGGAGCATAGGCTGTCAAGGAAGGATGTGGTGGAAATGTGGGACTTTTTCAAGGAGCAGATACGACGTGTCCTTGATATGTATGTACCTATCAGGCAGGAAAGAAATGGTCGTGTGAGGGAGCCTTGGTTGACGAGGGAGGTTGAATGTCGAGTAAAGAGGAAGAAGGAGGCTTACATAAGGTTGAGGAAACAGGGTTCAGACAGAGCAGTGGAGGGATACAGGATAGCCAGAAGGGACCTGAAGAAAGGGATTAGGAGAGCTAAGAGAGGGCATGAAAAATCCTTGGCGGATAGGATCAAGGATAACCCCAAGACATTTTATGCGTATGTGAGAAACCCGAGAATGACGAGAACGAGGGTAGATCCGATCAAGGACAGTAGTGGGAGACTGTGTATTGAGTCGGAAGAGATAGGAGAGGTCTTGAACAAGTACTTCTCTTCAGTATTTACGAACGAGAGGGACCGTATTGTTGAAGAAGAGAGTGTGAAACGGACTGTTAAGCTAGAAGAGATACTTGTTAGGAAGGAAGATGTGTTGGACATTTTGAACAACTTGAGGATAGACAAGTCTCCCGGGCCTGACGGGATATATCCTAGGATTATGTGGGAAGCAAGAGAGGAAATTGCAGTACCGTTGGCAATGATCTTCTCGTCTTCACTGGCAACGGGGTTGGTACCAGGGGACTGGAGAGTAGCGAATGTTGTGCCCCTGTTCAAAAAAGGGAATAGGGATAACCCCGGGAATTACAGGCCAGTTAGTCTTACTTCTGTGGTAGGCAAAGTAATGGAAAGGGTACTGAGGGATAGGATTTACGAGTATCTGGAAAGACACTGCTTGATTAGGGACAGCCAGCACGGATTTGTGAAGGGTAGGTCTTGCCTTACAAGTCTTATTGAATTCTTCAAGGAGGTGACCAAGCATGTGGATGAGGGTAGAGCAGTGGATGTAGTGTACATGGATTTTAGTAAGGCATTTGATAAGGTTCCCCATGGTAGGCTTATGCGGAAAGTCAGGAGGCATGGGATAGAGGGAAATTTGGCCAATTGGATAGAAAACTGGCTAACCGGTCGAAGTCAGAGAGTGGTGGTAGATGGTAAATATTCAGCCTGGAGCCCAGTTACAAGTGGAGTTCCGCAGGGATCAGTTCTGGGTCCTCTGCTGTTTGTAATTTTTATTAATGACTTAGATGAGGGAGTCGAAGGGTGGGTCAGTAAATTTGCAGATGATACGAAGATAGGTGGAGTTGTGGACAGTGAGGAGGGCTGTTATCGGCTGCAGAGGGACTTAGATATGATGCAGAGCTGGGCTGAGGAGTGGCAGATGGAGTTCAACCCTGCCAAGTGTGAGGTTGTCCATTTTGGAAGAACAAATAAGAATGCGGAATACAGGGTTAATGGTAGGGTTCTTGGTCAGGTGGAGGAACAGAGGGATCTTGGGGTCTATGTACATAGATCTTTGAAGGTTGCCACTCAGGTGGATAGAGTTTGTAAGAAGGCCTTTGGAGTATTATCGTTCATTAGCAGAGGGATTGAATTCAAGAGTCGTGAAGTGATGTTGCAGCTGTACAGGACTTTGGTTAGGCCACAGTTGGAGTACTGTGTGCAGTTCTGGTCGCCTCACTTTAGGAAAGATGTGGAAGCTTTGGAGAGGGTGCAGAGAAGATTTACCAGGATGTTGCCTGGAATGGAGAATAGGTCGTACGAGGATAGGTTGAGAGTTCTCGGCCTTTTCTCGTTGGAACGGCAAAGGATGAGGGGTGACTTGATAGAGGTTTATAAGATGATCAGGGGAATAGATAGAGTAGACAGTCAGAGACTTTTCCCCCGGGTACAACAGAGTGTTACAAGGGGACATAAATTTAAGGTGAAGGGTGGAAGGTATAGGGGAGATGTCAGGGGTGGGTTCTTTACCCAGAGAGTGGTGGGGGCATGGAATGCGCTGCCCGTGGGAGTGGTAGAGTCAGAATCATTGGCGACCTTTAAGCGGCATTTGGATGGGTACATGGATGGGTGCTTAATCTAGGTTAGAAGTTCGGCACAACATCGTGGGCCGAAGGGCCTGTTCTGTGCTGTATTGTTCTATGTTCTAGATCCATAAATATCCCGGACCACGTTCCCACAGACTCATAAATATCCCGGATCATGTTCCCACAGATCCATAAATATCCCAGACCATGTTCCCACAGACTCATAAATATCCCGGATCACGTTCCCAAAGACTCATAAATATCCCAGACCATGTTCCCACAGACCCATAAATATCCCGGATCACGTTCCCACAGACTCATAAATATCCCGGACCATGTTCCCAAAGACTCATAAATATCCCAGATCATGTTCCAACAGATCCATAAATATCCCAGACCATATCCCTATAGACTTATAAATATCCCGGACCACGTTCCCACAGACTCATAAATATCCCGGATCATGTTCCCACAGATCCATAAATATCCCAGACCATGTTCCCACAGACTCATAAATATCCCGGATCATGTTCCCACAGATCCATAAATATCCCAGACCATGTTCCCACAGACTCATAAATATCCCGGATCACGTTCCCACAGACTCATAAATATCCCGGACCATGTTCCCAAAGACTCATAAATATCCCGGATCACGTTCCCACAGACTCATAAATATCCCTGACCATGTTCCCAAAGACTCATAAATATCCCAGATCATGTTCCAACAGATCCATAAATATCCCAGACCATATCCCTATAGAGTTATAAATATCCCGGACCATGTTCCCACAGACTCATAAGTATCTGCAACACAGAAGGAGGCTATTCAGCCCATTGTGTCCACACTGGTCAACAAAGATCCGATTGTATTCATCCCATTTTCCAGCTCTTGGCCCATGTCCTGGAGGCTATAGCAATGCAAGTGAATATTTAAATACTACCTCAATGTTATTAGAGTTTTAGACTTGACCATCCTTTCAGACAATCAGCTGCAGACTCCCACCATCCTCAGAGTGTAAAACATTCTCCTCATGTCTCCCCTCAGCCTTGTAGCTCAGACCTGACATCAGTTTTCCCCTGCTATTAACTAATCTCTTTACTAATAGATAAAGTGTCTTTCTGTCCGGCCTAACTCTGCCCTTCATTATCTTATAGCCCTCTGTCAGGTCTTCGTTCAACAGTAAAGATTCAAAACCCAGTTTCTCCAATCATTCCCTGTGCCTCGGACTCTCCAGCCCCTGGCCATATAGAACATAGAACAATACAGCACAGAGCAGGCCCTTCGGCCCTCGATGTTACGCCAACCTGTGAACTATTCTCAGCTCATCCCCCTACACTATCCCATCATCATCCATGTGCTTATCTAAGGATTGTTTAAATCTCCCTAATGTGACTGAGTTAACTACATTAGTAGGCAGGGCATTCCACACCCTCACCACTCTCTGAGTAAAGACCCTGCCTCTGACATTTGTCTTAAATCTATCAATTTGTAGTTAAGCCCCTCATACAAGTTGACGTCATCATCCTAGGAAAAAGACTCTCACTGTCTACCCTATCTAATCCTCTGATCATCTTGTATGTCTCTATCAAATCCCCCCTTAGCCTTCTTCTCTCCAATGAGAACAGACCCAAGTCTCTCAGCCTTTCCTCATAAGGCCCTCAAGTATCCTGGAGGTTCTCCTCTGCACCTCCTACAGTACAGTCACCTCGAGTGACCTAACCAGCATTTGGATATATGTCCTTGGTTTTGTATTCCATGGTTTTGCAAACAAGTACATCATACAGTTTCTGAACTGCCTGATCATGGGCATTGTTGATCACACAGCTACTTAGTGTGCACAGTGACACTAACAGCGTGCGTTCAATTCCCGCACTGGCTAAGGACTCTCCTTCTCTCCCTCTGCCCTCGCCTGAGGCATGCTGACCCTAAGATTAAGCTCTCCAATGAGGGGCTGTACAGTTACCTTTTACATGTTACCTTCAGGGGTATTGAGTATAAGAGCTGGCAGGTCATGTTAAAATTGTACAAGACATTGGTTCAGCCGCATTTAGAATACTGTGTACAGTTCTGGGCACCACATTACCAAAAGGATGTGGACGCTTTGGAGAGGGTGCAGAGAAAGTTTACGAGGATGTTGCCTGGTATGGAAGGTGCTAGCTATGAAGAGAGATTGAGTAGGTTAGGTTTATTTTCACTAGAAAAAGGAGATTGAGGGGGTCAGTGCTGAAGGAGTGTCGCACTGTTGGAGGGTCAGTTTTGAGGGAGTGCCGTACTGTCGGAGGGTCAGTAGTGAGGGAGTGTCGCACTGTTGGAGGGTCAGTGCTGAGGGAGTGCCGTACTGTCGGAGGGTCAGTAGTGAGGGAGTGTCGCACTGTTGGAGGGTCAGTGCTGAGGGAGTGCCGCACTGTCGGAGGGTCAGTAGTGAGGGAGTGTCGCACTGTTGGAGGGTCAGTGCTGAGGGAGTGCCGCACTGTCGGAGGGTCAGTTTTGAGGGAGTTCCATACTGTCGGAGGGTCAGTGCTGAGGGAGTGCCGCATTGTTGGAGGGTCAGTTTTGAGGGAGTGCCGCACTGTCAGAGGGTCAGTGCTGAGGGAGTGCTGCACTGTTGGAGGGTCAGTTTTGAGGGAGTGCTGCCCTGTTGGAGGGTCAGTGCTGAGGGAGTGCTGCACTGTCTGAGGGTCAGTGCTGAGGGAGCGCTGCACTGTCAGAGGGTCAGTGTTGAGGGAATGCCACACTGTCAGAGGTCAGTGCTGAGGAAGTGCTCCACTGTTGGAGGGTCAGTGCTGAGGGAGTGCTGCCCTGTTGGAGGGTCAGTGCTGAGGGAGTGGGCACTGTTGGAGGGTCAGTGCTGAGGGAGTGCTGCACTGTCTGAGGGTCAGTGCTGAGGGAGTGGGCACTGTTGGAGGGTCAGTGCTGAGGGAGTGCCGCATTGTTGGAGGGTCAGTTTTGAGGGAGTGCCGGACTGTCGGAGGGTCAGTGCTGTGGGAGTGGGCACTGTCAGAGGGTCAGTGCTGTGGGAGTGGGAACTCGGAGGGTCAGTGCTGTGGGAGTGGGCACTGTTGGAGGGTCAGTTTTGAGGGAGTGCTGTACTGTTGGAGGGTCAGTGCTGAGGGAGTGCTGTACTGTTGGAGGGTCAGTGCTGAGGGAGTGGGCACTGTCGGAGGTAAAAACAATGGCTGCAGATGCTGAAAACCAGATTCTGGATTAGTGGTGCTGGAAGAGCACAGCAGTTCAGGCAGCATCCAAGGAGCTTCGAAATCAACGTTTCGGGCAAAGGCCCTTCATCAGGAATAAAGGCAGTGAGCCTGAAGCGTGGAGAGATAAGCTAGAGGAGGGTGGGGGTGGGGAGAGAGTAGCATAGAGTACAATGGGTGAGTGGGGGAGGAGATGAAGGTGATAGGTCAAGGAGGAGAGGGTGGAGTGGATAGGTGGAAAAGGAGATAGGCAGGTTCGACAAGTCCAGACAAGTCATGGGGACAGTTACTGAGCTGGAAGTTTGAAACTAGGGTGAGGTGGGGGAAGGGGAAATGAGGGAACTGTTGAAGTCCACATTGATGCCCTGGGGTTGAAGTGTTCCGAGGTGGAAGATGAGGCGTTCTTCCTCCAGGCGTCTGGTGGTGAGGGAGCGGCGGTGGAGGAGGCCCAGGACCTCCATGTCCTCGGCAGAGTGGGAGGGGGAGTTGAAATGTTGGGCCACGGGGTGGTGTGGTTGATTGGTGCGGGTGTCCTGGAGATGTTCCCTAAAGCGCTCTGCTAGGAGGCGCCCAGTCTCCCCAATGTAGAGGAGAACGCATCGGGAGCAACGGATACAATAAATGATTAGATCACCTTACAGTGTGGAAACAGGCCCTTCGGCCCAACAAGTCCACACCGACCCGCCGAAGCGCAACCCACCCATGCCCCTACATTTACCCCTTACCTCACACTACAGGGAATGTAGCATGGCCAATTGACCTTATCTGCACATCTTTGAGACTGTGGGAGGAAACCGGAGCACCCGGAGGGAACCCACGCAGACACGGGGAGAACGTGCAAACTCCACACAGTCAGTCGCCTGAGGCGGGAATTGAACCCAGGTCTCTAGTGCTGTGAGGCAGCAGTGTTAACCACTGGGCCACCACTGGATGTCTAATGTTACTTTAAAAGCTTCCTGTAACGCAGACTCCAGACACCTACCTTGTTGGTGAGACTCAGACACAGTGATGTTTTCAATGATGTTCCCAAAGGACTTGGTTTCATTCTGAGGAAAGAGAGAGACAGTGAAGAATGAAAGGCCAAGAGGAGGAATAGAGAAAACTGAAAAAAAAAGTTACAGTGTTAGAGATATGGGAGGGGTGGAAGAGGGAGGCAGTGGATTAAAGTGGGAAGATGAACAGGGAGAAGGAGGTTCGGGATGGGGCAAATGGAGGCTGTGAAGGGAGCGAAGTGAGGTTACAGGGCAAGAAGGATTTGGATCGGTCAGTCAGGATCTGTTAGTGAGGATCTGTTAGTGAGGATCTGTTGGTGAAGATCTGTTGGTGAGGATCTGTTAGTGAGGATCTGTTAGTGAGGATCTGTTGGTGAGGATCTGTTAGTGAGGATCTGTTAGTGAGGATCTGTTGGTGAGGATCTGTTAGTGAGGATCTGTTAGTGAGGATCTGTTAGTGAAGATATGTTGGTGAAGATCTGTTAGTGAAGATCTGTTAGTGAAGATATGTTAGTGAGGATTTGTTGGTGAAGATCTGTTGGTGAGGATCTGTTAGTGAGGATCTGTTGGTGAGGATCTGTTGGTGAGGATCTGTTGGAGGAGCCCATGAACAGAGTTAATAACAATAATCCTGGAAGGTGTGTGCCTGACCGATGGTATTAAAGTGATGGAGAGAGGTTTAGAGATTGAAGGGGAGAGGGAGGGAGTGAATAAGGAGGAGAGTAAGGGGATGGGGGGGGTGAGGGGAGAGAATGAGGGGGTGAGGCAGGGTGAGGATGGGAGGGTGAGGGGGGTGAAGGGGTGAACTTACCGAGTGACTGGGTGCAGCTGGGGAGCTGCAGATTCCGAGAAAGAGACAAACCCGGATCAGCAGCGCCATGTCCCGCGGACTCATCGTCTCCCGGCGGAGAGAGAGGCCCAGCGCGGAGCTCCACCACAGGGAGGGGGCCCCAGCGTGGAGCTCCATCACAGGGAGGGGCCTCAGCACGGAGCTCCACCACAGGGAGGGGGCCCAGCGCGGAGCTCCACCACAGGGAGGGGCCCCAGCGCGGAGCTCCACCACAGGGAGGGGGACAAGCGCGGAGCTCCACCACAGGGAGGGGGCCCAGCGCGGAGCTCCACCACAGGGAGGGGGCCCAGCGCGGAGCTCCACCACAGAGGGGGGGGGGGGCCCAGCGCGGAGCTCCACCAAAGGGAGGGGGCCCAGCGTGGAGCTCCACCACAGGGAGGGGGCCCAGCGTGGAGCTCCACCACAGGGAGGGGTGCCAGCGCGGAGCTCCACCACAGAGAGAGGGGGGGCGCCCAGCGCGGAGCTCCACCACAGGAAGGGGCCTCAGCGCGGAGCTCTGCCACACGGAGGGGTCCAGCACGGAGCTCCACCATACAGAGGGGGGCCAGCACGGAGCTCCACCATAGGGAGGGGGGCTCAGCGCGGAGCTCCACCACAGGGAGGGGGCCCAGCGCGGAGCTCCACCACAGGGAGGGGGCCCAGCGCGGAGCTCCACCACAGGGAGGGACCCCAGCGTAGAGCTCCGCCACAGGGAGGGCCCCCAGCGCGGAGCTCCACCACAGGGAGGGCCCCCAGCGCGGAGCTCCACCACAGGAAGGGGCCTCAGCGCAGAGCTCTGCCACAGGGAGGGGTCCAGCACGGAGCTCCACCATACAGAGGGGGGCCAGCACGGAGCTCCACCACAGGGAGGGGGGCTCAGCGCGGAGCTCCACCACAGGGAGGGGGCCCAGCACGGAGCTCCACCACAGGGAGGGGGCCCAGCGTGGAGCTCCACCACAGGGAGGGGGCCCAGCGTGGAGCTCCACCACAGGGAGGAGCCCCAGCGTGGAGCTCCACCACAGGGAGGGGTCCCAGCGCGGAGCTCCACCACAGGGAGGGACCCCAGCGTAGAGCTCCGCCACAGGGAGGGCCCCCAGCGCGGAGCTCCACCACAGGAAGGGGCCTCAGTGCGGAGCTCTGCCACAGGGAGGGGTCCAGCATGGAGCACCACCATACAGAGGGGGGCCAGCACGGAGCTCCACCACAGGGAGGGGGGCTCAGCGCGGAGCTCCACCACAGGGAGGGGGCCAGCACGGAGCCCCACCACATGGAGGGGCCCCAGTGCAGGGCTCCACCACAGGGAGGGGGGGCCAGCACGGAACCCCACCACACGGAGGGGCCCCAGCGCGGAGCTCCACCACAGGGAGGGGCCCCAGCGCGGAGCTCCACCACAGGAGGGGCCACAGCGTGGAGCTCTGCCACACGGAGGGGGGCCAGCACCGAGCTCCACCACAGAGGGGGGGGGGACCCAGCGCGGAGCTCCACCACAGGGAGGGGGCCCAGCGCGGAGCTCCACCACAGGGAGGGGGCCCAGCGCGGATCTCCACCACAGGGAGGGGGCCCATGGCGAAACTCTGCCACAGGGAGGGGGCCCAGCGCGAAGCTCTGCCACAAAGAGGGGTTCTGCGTGGAGCTCCGCCACAGGGAGGGGCCCAGTGCGGAGCTCCACCACAGAGAGGGGCCCCAGCACGGAGCTCCATCACAGGGAGGGGTCCTGCGCAGAATACACAAAAAGGGTCCCTGAAATCACTGACGTCGCACGTGAATGGCCCAGTGTGGAGTGTCAACACAAAGAGGGGCCCAGCACGGAGCTCCAACCCACAGGGAGACCTGGCACGGAGCTCCAACCCACAGGGAGACCTGGCACGGAGCTCCAACCCACAGGGAGACCTGGCACGGAGCTCCAAACAATGTGAAGACCTGTCATGGAGCTCCTTCCCACGAGGATTGCCCTGGCATGGAGCTCCAAACAACAGGGAGAGCCCTGGCACAGGGCTTCAAACCAGAGAGAGAGAGAGAGAGAGAGACAACTGCGGAGTTTGAAGCCACCAGTGAACCAGGACAATCCTAGAACATGTCTTCCCATTCTATGGTCTGCATTTGGGAATCACTGCAGAACATCCTGACTAAGTGCAATCCAGCTAACAGGAGGCTGCCATTGAGGTCCCACCATTTACTGATGTTGCCAAATGTGGCTCCCATCTATTGGGATCATGAAACCCCAAACAGATCGATTGGAACCAGGTCTTTCATCAGACCCTTTCCAAGCTGAGGCCCAGAATTTAGTCAGAAATTCTTTCACAAGACCATATAACAACTAAAATCTCTTTCTCAAAGATGGCAGATTGAATTTTCAGATCTGACACTTGGTGATAATTAAAGCAACTTGACTGTAAGAAGAGAAGGAGCAAACAAATGATGGCAGAGTACAAGGAGGAAACTGAGACATAATTAGGAAAACAGAAAATGGAAATGGAGGAAACTAGATTTGGAAATGCAAAAGGAAAGAAAAGGAATGTAAATGAGAGAAAAATACAGAGAGTATCAGCTGAGAATGATGAAGTTGAAACAGGAGATGTCGGATACTGACAAAAATCAAACAAACTGCGGATGCTGTGAATTGGAGATAAAAATTGTTGCTAAAGCTCAGCAGGTTTAGCAGCATCAGTGCAGAGAAATCAGAGTTAAATCTTCAGGTCCAGTGACCCTACCTCAGATTAACTCTGATTTCTCTCTGCAGATGCTGCCAGACCTGCTGAGCTTTTTCAGCAACTTCTGTTTTTGACAAGTCCTGATTTATGGTCTGGTGGGGTGAACTCAGTCAAAATTTGAAGGGTGTACCATCTACAAGGTGCACTGCAAAAATTCACCAAAGATCCACAAACTGCACCTTCCAAACCAACAAACACTTCCATCTAAAAGGACAAGGGCAGCAGGTATATGGGAACACTATCCCTTGCATGTTCCCCTCCAAGCCACTCACCATCTTGACTTGGAAATGTATCGCCATCCCTTCACTGTCGCTGGGTCAAAACCATGTAACACCCCATCAAAGAGTACTATGGGTCTACCTATGCCAACTGACCTGCAGCAGTATAAGAAGGCAGCTAACCACCACATTCTCAAGGGCAATGAGGGACAGACAATAAATTGTGTCCCAGCCAGCTGGCTAGACAGAACTAAGCAATCCCACAACCAATGGGTCAGGTCTAAGGCCTCCAGTCAGGAATGGTGGTGAACAGTTCAACGACTCATTGGAGGAGAAAGCTCCACAAATTCCCCATCCTCAATGGTGGAAGAGCCCAGCACATCAGGACAAAAGACTAGGCTGAAGCATTCACAGCAATCTTCAGCCAGAAGTGTTGAGTGGATGATCCATCTCAGCCTCCTCCAGTGACCCCTAGCATTACAGATACCAGTCTCCAGCCAATTCAATTCACACCACGTGACATTAATAAGTAGCTGGAGACACTGGATACTGCAAAGGCTATGGGCCCTGACAACATTCCAGCAATAGTAGTGAAGACTTGTGCTCCAGAACTGGCTGCTCCCCTAGCCAAGCTGTTCCAGTACAATTACTACACTGGCATCTACCTGACAATGTGGAAAATTGACCAAGTATGTCCTTTACACAAAAAGCAGGAGAAATCCAACCCGGCCAATTCCTGCCCCATCAGTCTCCTCGCGATCCTCAGTAAAGAGATGGACGGTGTCAGTAACAGAGCTACCAAGCAGCACCTGCTCAGCAATAACCTGCTCAGTGACCTGCCCAGTTTGGGTTCCCCCAGGGTCACTCAGCTCCTGACCTCATTACACTTTGGTTCAAACATGGACAAAAGAGCTGGATTCCAGGGGGGAGGGGAGAGGGACAGACCCTTAACAACAGGGCTGCATTCAACTGAGTGTGGCATCAAGGAGCCTGAGCAAAACTGGAATCAATGGGTATCAAGGGTCAAACTCTCTGCTAGTTGGAGTCTAACTGACACATAAGAAGATGGTTGTGGTTGTGGAAGGTCAATCAGCTCAGCTCCAGGACATCTCTGCAGGAGTCCCTCAGGGTCATGTCCTCAGCCCAACCATCTGCAGCTGCTTCATCAATGACCTTCCCACTGTCATAAGGTCAGAAGTGGGGATGTTCGGCGATAGTTGTACAATGTTCAGCATTATTCGTGACTCCTGAGATACTGAAGCAGCCCGTGTTCAAATGCAACAAGATCTGGACAATTTCCAGGCTCGGACTGACACATGGCAAATAACATTCGGGCCACACAAATGCCAGGCTATGACCATCATCAATAAGAGACAATTTAACCACTGAACCCTTGGCATTTGGTGATGTTACCATCATTGATCCCCCACTATCAACATGCTGGGTGTTACCAGCGACCAGAATTTTGACTTATTGTGGATTTAGAAGGTGCTGTCTCAGGACCTTTGGTGAATTCTGCAGTACACTGTCGATAGTACACACTGCTGCTACTGAGAGTTGGGCAATTGAACTTTCCTGTGTTGTCCCTTAAACCTTTGTTCCCTTACAAACTACAAATTTATCTGTCTCAACTTTGCATATACTGAAGTGACACAGCCTCAACAGTCCTCTCAATAATGAGTTCCACAGATTCATTATCTGAGAGAGGAAATTCCTCCTCAGCTCTGCCTTAAATGGACAAACCCTTCTTCTGAGGTGATGCCCTTTGGCCTAGATTCTCCCACAAAGGAAACCAACTTTTCTGCAACTACCTTGTTCAGGTTCCACCAAGTCTTGTATATCTCAATAAATCACCTCTCATTCTTATAAACTCCAATGAGTATAGGCCCATTTCCCCACATTATATTCCATCTTCCAAGTTTTTGCTCACTCACTTGACCTGTCCATATTTCTCTGCAGACACTTTGTGTCATCTTTATCACTCGCTTTCCCATCTAATTTTGTCATCACAAACTTGATGATTGTAGAAAGTTAAAAATCACACAAAACCAGGTTATAGTCCAACAGGTTTAATTGGAAGCACACTAGCTTTCAGAGTGACGCTCCTTCATCAGGTGATTGTGGAAGGCTCGATCGTAACACAGAATTTATAGCAAAAATTTACAGTGTGATGTAACTGAAATTATACATTGAAAAACTGATTGTCTGTTAAGCCTTTCATCTGTTCGAATACAGTGATAGTTTCACTTCTTTCATGTGTAAATCACAAAACCTTTTTTTTAAAGTTGCATTCTCAGGGTAGCTGTTAACGATAGTGATAGCTAGACAATATGTTGAAGTTTTCGCTGCTCGTTGGATGCTGCCTGAACTGCTGTTCTCTTCCGGCACCACTAATCCAGTATTTGGTTTTCAGCATCTGCAGTCATTGTTTTTACCTAATATGTTGAAGTTGTTAGCCCCCTGTGTTCTCTGTCTATGCCATGATGTTTAGATTGATTCTAATCTAAAAAGTGGGATAACAGAGTTTTACATAAATTCATGCAGTTTTTGAGCTCAGAGTTCTACATGAATGTATGCAGTTTTTGAGCAAAGTGCAATGTAACTCTGCAAGTACAAATTCACCACACAAAATATATGCGTGCATGTGGGTCTTTGTCTGTCTGTGTGTGTGTGTCTGTCTGGGGTGGGGGTTGTGAGTGTGAGAAAGTGCATGTATGTGTGTGTGCCTGTCTGGGTTGGGGGTTGTGAGTGTGAGAAGGTGTGTGTGTGTGTGTGTGTGTGTGTGTGTGTAGTGAGTGCAGAGTGTCTTAAGTCTGTGAGGGGGTGCGTGTGTGAGTGTGGGGAGTGTGTGTGTCTATAAGGGTGTGTGTGGGTGTCTGTGTGAGTGCCTGTGTGTACCTGTGTCTGTGTGTATGTGAGAGTGTGCGTGTGTGTGTGTATAGTGAGTGCAGAGTGTCTTAAGTCTGTGAGTGTGTGCGTGTATGAATGTGTGTCTGTGTGTGTGTGAGTGTGTGACTCTGGGAGTGTGTGAGTGTGGGGAGTCTGTATTGTACATTCACTTTCCTCACCAAATCATGAATACTGATTATGAATAATTCTGGTACCAGCACTGATGCCTGGGCACTCCAGTAGTTACATGTTGCCATCCTGAAAATGCACCCATTATCCCTCCTCTCTGTTTTCTATGAGATAACCAGTCCTCTCCGCGATAACATACTACCCCAAACACCATGGGTTCTTCTCTTGTTAAGGAGCCTAATGTGTGGCATTTTATCAAACACCTTCTGAAAATCCAAGTGTACTTCATCCACTGCTTCACCTTTAACTCTGTCACTTGTTATCTTCTCAAAACATTCTATTAAATTTGTCAGGCTATATTTTCCTTTCATGAAGCCATGTTGATTCTGTGTGATAGTATTATATATTTCTAAATACTCTGTTATTGTATCATTTATAATAGACTTTAGCATTTTCCTCAATAAAAAATTTTATGTTGGTAGTAAAAACCGAAAGAACTGCAGATGCTGTAAAATCAGAAACAGAAATACAAATTACTGGAAAATGGGAAAAAATTCTGGCTGTAAGAGCTGCTCCTTTTTTGAGGTGTTGGAGGTGATTTCCTCGAAATCCAGGAGCAGCAATTACTGTTTTACATGTTGTTGCATTGTTTTGGAACTTTGGGGAAATAAGTCAAAACAACGGCACTTTAAAAGGGAGAAAGACAGACAAAAGACAGCAACCACATGGATAGTGAGAGAGAGAGAGAAAGAAACCTACACTGCTAACTGACACAACAGTGAACCTGCACAGTTACTGCCTTTGTAGTTTGAGTTACATAAATACATAAATAAATCATAAACACATAAATAAAAAGCAGGCCATCCCACCAGTGCTTCATCCGGAGGCTCACTGACAATGTCACCTAGTATGGTGACGAAACGTCTGAAAACAAACCTTCCAGCTCAGTGACCTTCATCTAGAATCTCAAGCTAAACTACAAATCTTATAAAAACTCACTAACTTACTACCCTCTGTGTGAAAAAACAGCCTGACAGAGCTTGTGTGAACCTTCTCCCATACCCTCTAGTATTTGTCATTTCTATACTGGGAGAAAGAGTCTGATTATCAACCCTATCCATGCCTCTCATAATTTTATAAACTTCCATCAGATCAGCCCTCAGCCTCTTTTTTATAAATACATTAAGGACAAAAGGGTAACTAGGGAGAGAATAGGGCCCCTAAAAGATCAGCAAGGCAGCCTTTGTGGTGATCTGCAGGAGATGGGGGAGATACTAAAAGAGTATTTTGCATCAGTGTTTTCTGTGGAGAAGGACATGGAAGATATAAAATGTGGGGAAATAGATGATGACGTGTTGAAAAATGTCCATATTACAGAGGAGGAAGTGCTGGATGTCTTGAAATGTATAAAAGTGGATAAATCCCCAGGACCTGATCAGCTGTACCCTAGAACTCTATGGGAAGCTAGAGAAGTGATTGCTGGGCCTCTTTGTATCATTGATAATCACAGGTGAGGTGCCGGAAGACTGGAGGTTGACTAACATGGTGCCACTGTTTAAGAAAGGTGATAAGAAAAGCCAGGGAACTATAGACCAGTGAGCCTGACGTTGGTGGTGAGCAAGTTGTTGGAGGGAATCCTGAGGGATAGATATACATGTATTTGGAAAGGCAAGGACTGATTCGGGATAGTCAACATGGCTTTATGCGTAGGAAGTCATGTCTCACAAACTTGATTGAGGTTTTTGAAGAAGTTACAAAGAGGATTGATGAGGGCAGAGTGGTGGACATGATCTTTCTGGGCTTCAGTAAGGCGTTCGACAAGGTTCCCCAGGGGAGACTGGTTATCAAGGTTAGATCTCATGGAATACAGGGAGAACTAGCCATTTTGATACAGAACTGGCTCAAAGGTAGAAGACAGAGGGTGGTGGTGGAGGGTTGTTTTTCAGACTGGAGGCCTGTGACCAGTGGAGTGCCACAAGGATCGGTGCTGGGTCCACAACTTCTCATCATTTATATAAATGATTTGGATGTGAGCATAAGAGGTACAGTTAGTAAGTTTGCAGATGACACCATTTTGGAGATGTAGTGGACAGTGAAGAAGGTTACCTCAGATTACAACAGGATCTGGACCAAATGGGCCAATGGGCTGAGAAGTGGCAGATGGAGTTTAATTCAGATAAATGCGAGGTGCTGCATTTTGGGAAAACAAATCTTAGCAGGATTTATACACTTAATGGTAAGGTCCGAGGGAGTGTTGCTGAACAAAGAGACCTTGGAGTGCAGGTTCATAGCTACTTGAAAGTGGAGTCACAGGTAGATAGGATAGTGAAGGTGGTGTTTGGTATGCTTTCCTTTATTGGTCAGAGTATTGAGTACAGGAGTGGGGAGGTCATGTTGCAGCTGTACAGGACATTGGTTAGGCCACTGTTGGAATATTGTGTGCAATTCTGGTCTCCTTCCTATCGGAAAAATGTTGTGAAACTTGAAAAAGTTCAGAAAAGATTTACAAGGATGTTGCCAGGATTGGAGGATCTGAGCTACAGGGAGAGGCTGAACAGGCTGGGGCTGTTTTCCCTGGTGCATCAGAGACTGAGGGGTGAACTTATAGAGGTTTAGAAAATCATGAGGGGCATGGATAGGATAAATAGACAAAGTCTTTTCCCTGGGGTCGGGGAATCCAGAACTAGAGGGCATAGGTTTAGGGTGAGAGGGAAAAGATATAAAAGAGACCTAAGGGCCAACTGTTTCACCCAGAGGGTGATACGTGTATGGAATGAGCTGCCAGAGGATGTGGTGGAGGCTGGTACGATAACAGCATTTAAAAGGCATCTGGATGGGTATATGAATAGGAAGGGTTTGGAGGGATATGGGGCGGGTGTTGGCAGGTGGGTCGAGATTGGGTTGGGATATCTGGTTGGCATGGACGGGTTGGACTGAAGGGTCTGTTTCTGTGCTGTACATCTCTATGACTCTATGATTCTGATGCTCTAATGAAAACAATCCAAGTTTGTCCAACCTCTTCTTATCGCTAAAACATGCCAATCCAGCGAACATCCTGCTCAACCTCTTCTGCACCCTCTTCCATATCCTTCCTAAAGTGTGTGGACCTGAACTGCACACAGTATTCCAAATGTGGCCTGACTAAAGTTTTATACTTTTTATTCTCAGTGCCCTGAATAATGAAGGCAAGCACATCAAACGGCTTCTCCATTTGTGTTGCTACTTTGAGGGAGCCAGGCCCTCCTTGCTTCTGGAAAGGTTTGTTTCCCCAATGACTGAATTATTTTTCTGAAAATTAGTGTTCTGGTGATTTCAGTGGAGAAATGTTCTCGGGATGTTGCTTTCACAGCAGGTGTGCTGAGCTTCTTGTGACTTTCCTGGCTCTGAGGCAATCTTAAAGCTGAGCCAATGATTTACAGTCAGGGGGAGGAAAGGGGACAGACAGACAGTGCAGAGATCCCCTGTGGACATTCCCCTCAGCAATAAGTATATCGTTTTGGATACTGCTGGGGGGGGAAGGACCTACCAGAGGAAAGCCATAGTGGTCAGTTCCCTGGCACTGAGCTTGACACTGTGGCAAAGAAGGGAAGGGGGCAGAATAGAAAAGTACTCGTGGTGGGAGACTCGATAGTTAGGGGAAGCGACAGGATCGGGATTCCCAGAAGGTGCAAGGGTCCGGGAAGTCTCCGATCGGGTGTATAAGATTCTGAAAGGGGAGGGTGAACAGCCAGAAATCATGTTACATATTGGCACTAATGATATAGCCAGGAAAAGGATTGAGGATATAAAAAGTGATTTCAGGGAGTTAGGGTGGAAGCTGCAGAGCAGGACGAACAGAGTAGTGTTCTCAGGTTTACTACCGGTGCCACGAGATAGTGAGGTGAGGAACAGGGAGCAGGCACAGCTTAACACGTGGCTGCACAGCTGGTGTAGGAGGGAGGGCTTCAGATGTGTAGATAATTGGGATACCTTCTGGGAAGGTGGGACCTGTACATGAAGGACAGGCTGCATCTGAACTGGAAGGGGACCAATGTCCTGGGTGGAAGGTTTGCTCGAGTAGTTCAGGACGGTTTAAACTAGTATGGCAGGGGAGTGGGAACCTGAGCTGTATACCGGAGGTGAGAGTTGATGGAGATGAGGCAGTAGCAAGAGGTAGACCAGCTAGTGGGAAGGAATTTCCTGGGAAAGAACCAAGTGATCGGTTAAAGTGTGTTTGCTTTAATGCAAGGAGTATCAGGAATAAAAGTGATGAATTTAGAGCATGGATCAGTACCTGGTGCTATGATGTTATGGCCATAACAGAGACGTGGATTTCTCAGGGGCAGGAATGTCTGCCTACCGAGTCAGTATGGGCGAAAATTAGGAACATAAGGGAGCAGTCACTTCATTAGGGGTTTACTACAGGCCCCCCAATAGCAGCAGGGAGATTGAAGAAAGCATAGGTCGGCAGATTTTGGAAAAGTGTGAATGTAGTAGGGTTGTTGTAAATGGGTGACTTTAACATTCCCAATATTCATTGGAACCTCCTTCGAGCAGATGGTTTGGAAGGAGCTGTTTTTGTCAGGTGTGTTCAGGAGGGTTTCCTAACTCAGTACGTTGACAGGCCGACGAGGGGAGAGGCCATTTTGGATTTGGTGCTCGGTAATGAGCCGGGGCAGGTGTCAGATCTTGCAGTGGAAGAGCATTTTGGTGATAGTGACCACAACTGCCTCACATTCTACATAGCTATGGAGAAGGAGAGAAGCAGGCACAATGGGAGGATATTTAATTGGGGAAAAGGAAACTATGATGTTATCAGATCTGAGTTGGGAAGCATGAATTGGGAGCAATTGTTCCATGGAAAGGGCACAATAGACATGTGGAGACTGTTTAAGGAACAGTTGTTGCGTGTGATGAATAAATATGTCCCTCTAAGACAGGCAAGAAGTGGTAAGATAAAGGAACCTTGGATGACGAGAGCGGTGAAGCTGCTCATCAAAAGAAAGAAGGCAGCTTACATAAGGAGGAGGAAGCTAGGGTCTTGCTCAGCTCTACAGGATTACAGGCAGGCGAGGAAGGAGCTCAAAAATGGTCTGAGGAGAGTCAGGAGGGGACATGAAAAAGGCTTGGCAGGAAGGATTAGGGAGAATCCAAAGACATTTTACACTTATGTGAGGAATAAGAGAATGATCAAAGAAAGAGTAGGGCTGTTCAGGGGTAGCATCGGGAACTTGTGTATAGAGTCTGAGGAGGTAGGGGAAGCCCTAAATGAGTTTTTTGCTTCTGTCTTTACTAAAGAAAAGGACCTTGTAGTGAATGAAACCATTGAGGAGCAGGTAAGCATGCTGGAACGGATAGAGATAGAGGAAGCTGATGTGCTGAAAATTTTGACAAACATTAAGATTGATAAGTCACCAGGGCCAGACCAGATCTGTCCTCGGTTGCTTTGGGAAGTGAGAAATATGATTGTTTTGCCGCTTGCGAAGATCTTTGCATCCTCGCTCTCCACTGGAGTCGTACCTGAGGACTGGAGAGAGGCAAATGTAATTCCTCTCTTCAAGAAAGGAAATAGGGAAATCCTCGGCAATTACAGACCAGTCAGTCTCACGTGTGTTGTCTGCAAGGTGTTAGAAAGGATTCTGAGGGATAGGATTTATGACCATCTGGAAGAGCATGGCTTGATTAAATGCAGTCAGCACGGCTTTGTGAGGGGCAGGTCATGCCTCACAAACCTTATCGAGTTCTTTGAGGATGTTATTAGACAAGTTGATGAGGGTCGAGCTGTGGATGTGGACTTCAGCAAGGCATTTGATAAGGTTCCCCATGGTAGGCTCATTCAGAAGGTCGGGAGGAATGGGATACAGGGGAACTTAGCTGTCTGGATACAGAATTGGCTGGCCAACAGAAGACAGCGAGTGGTAGTAGAAGGAAAATATTCTGCCTGGAAGTCCGTGGTGAGTAGTGTTCCACAGGGCTCTGTCCTTGGCCCTCTACTGTTTGTAATTTTTATTAATGACTTAGATGAGGGGATTGAAGGATGGGTCAGCAAGTTTGCAGACGACACAAAGGTTGGAGGTGTCGTTGACAGTATAGAGGGCTGTATAGAGGGCTGTTGTAGGCTGTAGCAGGACATTGACAGGATGCAGAGATTGCCTGAGAGGTGGCAGATGCGAAGTGATGCATTTTGGAAGGTCGAATTTGAAAGCTGAGTACAGGATTAAGGATAGGATTCTTGGCAGTGTGAGGACTGCAGATGCTGGAGATCAGAGTCAAGAGTGTGGTGCTGGAAAAGTTTGGGAGAAGATTTGTAGCTTGGGTGCTCGTTGTTGTGGTTCTGTTCGCCGAGCTGGGAATTTGTCTTGCAAACGTTTCGTCCCCTGTCTAGGTGACATCCTCAGTGCTTGGGAGCCTCCTGTGAAGCGCTTCTGTGCTGTTTCCTCCGGCATTTATAGTGGCCTGTCTCTGCCGCTTCCAGTTGTCAGTTCCAGCTGTCCACTGTAGTGGCCGGTATATTGGGTCCAGGTCGATGTGTTTGTTGATAGAGTCTGTGGATGAGTGCCATGTCTCTAGGAATTCCCTGGCTGTTCTCTGTTTGGCTTGTCCTATAATGGTAGTGTTGTCCCAGTCGAATTCATGTGCTTGTCATCTGCGTGTGTGGCTACTAAGGATAGCTGGTCGTGTCGTTTTGTGACTAGTTGGTGTTCATGGATACGGATCGTTAGCTGTCTTCCTGTTTGTCCTATGTAGTGTTTTGTGCAGTCCTCGCATGGGATTTTGTACACTACATTGGTTTTGCTCATGTTGGGTATCGGGTCCTTCGTCCTGGTGAGTTGTTGTCTGAGCGTGGCTGTTGGTTTGTGTGCTGTTATGAGTCCTAGTGGTCGCAGTAGTCTGGCTGTCAGTTCAGAAATGCTCCTGATGTATGGTGGTGTGGCTAGTCCTTTGGGTTGCGGCATGTCCTCGTTCCGTTGTCTCTCCCTTAGGCATCTGTTGATGAAATTGCGTGGGTATCCGTTTTTGGCGAATACATTGTACAGGTGTTCCTCTTCCTCTTTTTGTAGTTCTGGTGTGCTGCAGTGTGTTGTGGCCCTTTTGAATGGTGTCCTGATGCAACTTCGTTTGTGTGTGTTGGGATGGTTACTTTCGTAGTTTGGGACTTGGTCTGTGTGTGTGGCTTTCCTGTAAACCTTTGTGGTGAATTCTCCGTTCGGTGTTCTCTGTACCATCACGTCTAGGAATGGGAGTTGGTTGTCCTTTTCTTCCTCTCTCGTGAATTGGAGTGTGGCGTTGGTGATCTGGTGTGTTTTTTATATTTCTGTGTTTTTAATGATTACAAAGGTGTCATCCACATATCTGACCCAGAGTTTGGGTTGAATTTGCGGTAAGACTGTTTGTTCTAACCTTTGCATTACTGCTTCTGCTATGAGTCCAGAGATGGGTGAGCCCATGGGGGTGCCGTTGATTTGTTCGTATATTTGGTTGTTGAATGTGAAGTGTGTTGTGAGGCACAGGTCCAGTAGTTTGAGTATGCCGTCTTTGTTGATAGGTTCAACGTCCTGTTGTCTGTTATGTCTGTCCAGCAGGTTGGCTATTGTTTCTTTGGCTAGGGTTTTGTCGATAGAGGTGAACAGTGCCGTTACATCGAATGAGACCATAGTTTCTTCCTTGTCTATGTGTATATTTCTGATGATATCCAAGAATTCCTGTGTTGACTGTATAGTGTGTCTGGATCCGCTGATCAGGTGTTTCAGTTTCTGCTGTAGTTCTTTAGCCAGTTTGTGTGACGGTGTCCCTGGTAGTGATACTATGGGTCTGAGTGGGATGTCTGGTTTGTGCACTTTGGGTAGTCCATAGAATCTGGGGGTGTTGTTGCTTTCAGTTTTCATTCTTTGTAGGTCAGACCTGGTTATCTGTCCGTTTTTTTGTAGATTCCTCAGTGTGTTGTTTATCCTATTGGTGAGCTGTGGGGTGGGGTCAAACTCCCTGTTTTGGTAGGTGTTGGTATCTGCAAGTAGTTGTTGTGCTTTTTGCATGTACTCTGCTTTGTCCAGGATGACCGTCATTTTGCCTTTGTCTGTTGGTAGTATAATTATGTTCTTATCGTTTCTTAGTGATTTTAGTGCTTCCCTCTCCTTGGTGTTGAGGTTATGTGTTTGTCTTTTCCTTGTCATCAGCGGTACGATACTTTGTCTCACTGTTTGTTGTGTCTCTTCTGTCAGTCCATTGTTCCTGAGTGTGTATTCTAGTGCTACTAGGAAGTCTGCTGTCTTGGCGTCCCTGTGGTTGTAGTTGAGTCCCTTGGCCAGTGTTGTTCTTTCTGTGTCTGTGAGCTGTCTGTGGGAGAGGTTTTTAACCCAGGTGTGTGTTGTGGTGTCCTCTTTGTTGTATGTTAGTTTGACCATTTTTTTCTTTTAGTGCCGTTTTTTTGCGGTGTGTGGTCCTGTTCTGTCCTATGGTGACGGCCTGTTCTATGGTCCGGGTCCATTCCTGATTGGTGGTTTTTGAAATTAATGATTTTTGGCGCGCAATTTCTTATCTGTATTTGTGAAGTCTTGGTGAGCGTCTGTAATCATTACCTGGATCATCCTGGATCATCTCTATGTTTCTCTGTAAAGCACTGCATTGTGCAGAGAGTGAAAATGGATTAGTCACTCAGAAATGATCAAGGTCTGATCTGGGGTGCACATTGGTTCCTTGTGAGAGTGCTCAAAACTTGTATATTTGGTTCATGGGTTATATATGTCGGGGAGAATTTGGTTTGCATTCCAAGCTAATTTTGAAACTTCTGTTTTAACCCTGAGGATGGGAATGATGAAACTGTCAGCTCTCCTATGCATCTTTCTGATGTTCATGGTTGGACACGCAGAAGGTAAGAATCACCCTTAATTTGCATCTTCAGATCTGAGGGGATCTGAGGGGAGGACTTTTATTACAAACTAGAATTTGCATGTGATTAAACAGAGTCCAAGTCCACACTTTGATTGGGAGTTTTATTCATTTCAGCATATTCCAGAAAACTCTCACCACAATATTACCCCCCCCCCCCACCGCCAATATTTTCACAGTCAATTCGAACCCAAATAAATGTATCCATCAACTGTTCCCTCTCAGGCATGCCTGCAGATTTTACTGGGTGATTTAGGTCCCCTATTCTCAATAATAAGAATGACACAAACAAAATAAGATCCAAAATGAGAGCATCTTCTTTGATTTACTTTCTCTTTGCACTTGGGGATTGAAGCATCACTATCAGCAGCAGCTGTTCCAACTTGCTCCTTTCTTTGTAAAACCATCAGAAAGCTGATTACTACTATCTATTCATTTCAACTTGGAGAAACATGAAAGGGTTCAGAAAAGATTTACAAGGATGTTGCCTGGGTTGGAGGATTTGAGTATAGGGAGAGGCTGAACAGGCTGGGGCTGTTTTCCCTGGAGCGTCAGAGGCTAAGGGGTGACCTTATAGAGGTTTATACAATTATGAGGGGCATGGATATGATAAATAGACAAAGTCTCTTACATATTCTATATTTTACTCTCATCCATGTGCCTATCCAAGAGTCGGCTTAAATGTCCTTAATGTTTCAAGTTCAATGTGATTCTTCTTCAGAATTTATAAGCAGTATTAGGTCACCACTTCTGTGGGAATTTGGGATTTGGTACAATGTTAAAAGTCCAATATAAATGCTGACTGTTGTTTGATGGAGATATTGCTCACAGCTGCACCCAGAAGGGTGTGGCCTGAACACTGATGCTCCTTTCTTTAGTGGCTTGGACATTCAGATTTCCACATCCACCTCTTTCTCCAGATGTGCGACCATCAACTCCATTGGAGCTGGTCACTCGGAAACCTTCCGCTGCAATGGCATGCCTGGCCGTTACGTCAATATCTTCATCCCAAGAAGAAGAGAGTATCTGACTCTCTGTGAGGTGGAGATTTTCGGGAACTGGGAACGTTGAGTTGACTGTTAGAGGAGGAGCTCCCTAATTGGTAAGTAAAATAGCGTGTCCCTCAGTTGAACCACTGGGAGGCCTGCACTCCACTTCTCCCCACGGGTATCCTGACATTTATTCTAAGCCACATTCCCAGATCCATTCACCAATCCCCCTCCCCTCATAGCTGCTGAGCTGAGGTCAATAGTCAGGTTGTGGAACCTCCCAGTGACTCTCCTGCAAACACAGCAGCATAGAAACTAGGTGCAGGAGTTGGCCATTCGGCCCTTTGAGCTTGTTCCACCATTCAATATGATCATGGCTGATCATGCAACCTCAGTATCCTATTCCCACCCTCTCCCCATACCCTTGACCCCTTTAATTCCTTCATCCAAATGGTTAATGTATATTGTGAACAGCTGGGGTCCCAGCACTGAACCATGTACCCCACTCCTCACTGCCTCCCACTCTGAAAAGGGCCAGTTTATTCCAACTCTCTGCTTCTTGCCTGCCGATCAGTTCTCTATCAATGTCAATACATGACCTCCAATCCCATGAGCTTTAATTTTCCTCACTAGTACCTTGTATTGAACCTTGTCAAAAGCCTTTTGAAAGTTCAGATATACAACATCTATTGATTCACCATTGTCTACTCGACTGGTCACATCGTCAAAACATTCCAAAAGATCTGTCAACCATGATTTCCCTTTAGTGAGTCCATGCTGACTTGGACCAATTCTGTCACCACTTCCCAAATGCTCAATTATTACATCCTTAATGATTGACTCCAGCATTTTCCCCATCACCAATGTCAGGCTGACCGGCCTATATTTCCCCATTTTCCCTCTCCCTCCTTTTTAAAGAATGGAGATATGTTAGCTACCGTCCGGTCCATTGGTACTCTTCCAGAGTCTACAAAATAATGGAAAATGATCACCAATAGATCCACTATTTGTAAGGCCACTTCCTTAAATTCTCTAGGATACAGAGCATCAGGCCTTTGGGGCTTATCGGGTTTTAATCCCATCAATTCCCCCAATTCCATTTCCTGATTAATAAGGACTTCCTTCACTTCCTCCTTCATACTTGACCCTCTGACCCCAAGCATTTCCTGAAAATTATCTGTGTCTTTCTTAGTGAAGACAGATTGGCAAGTGAGTGTTGCCATGGTAATGAGCCCAATCTCCCTGGAGCTATGGGAGAATTCAGGGAGACCCTCTTGGACATTTCTCTCTGATCCCCATCAGACCCCTGACCCCCAACAGTTGTTGAAGACACCAAGGTGTTTGGTCTTCCCACATCATCAATGACAACAGAGTCATCCCGAGGTAGGCCAGTTGTTGTTGTAGTCTTGATGCAGGCTCGTAGTCCTATTCCGGTGCCCCTCACGCCCTGCGTTCTCTCACATGTTGGGGCTCCTCATTAAGAAACAACATTCCATTCAAACTATAATTGTTACCAAATCCTCACTCAGCTTCCTAATCTCTGTAATCTCCATAGTCCTCACAACCCCATCAGCTACGTGGCCCTATTGTGGATTTTAGACACTCACTCACCACTGGCCATGCCTTCAGGAGGCTCTGGAATTCCCTGCCCACACCTCTCCACTTAGAGTGGGACACCTGTCCCCTAAAGCCTATCCTTCCATCTGCCCCAGGCCTCAACTCCTTGATATTTCTCGGCCTGGTCACCTCCTTTTTGAAACTGACTGTTACATAGAACATAGAAAAATACAGCGCAGTACAGGCCCTGGTGAGGGTACAGAAACAGAAGTTTGGAAGGTATTAGCTATCAGGACAGATCGGACAAACTTGGTTAATTTTCACTTGAACATTGGAGGCTGAGGGGTGACCTGATAGAAGTTTACAATATTATGAGAGGCCTGGATGGAATGGATAGTCGGAGTCTTTCTCCCAAGATAGAAATATCAATTACTCGGGGCAGAGGTTGAAGGTAAATGAGGGTAAGTTTAAAGGAGATGTGAGAGGCAAGTCTTTTTTCCACAGAGGGTGGTAAGTGCCTGAGGAGGTGGTGGGCCAGATACAACAGCAAAGTTTAAGAAGCATCTTGAAAACTACACGAGGAAGTTGGGAATACAGAGAGAGGGACCGCACGGAGGCAGAAGGCTTTCAGTTTAGAAAGATGAACTTGGATGCTCACTTTTTGTGATTCATGGACGAAGATTCCTAATGCCAGCTTTCTGCAGTCTGTATCCATTTAAATAATATTCAGTGCCTCTGTTCTTCCTACCAAAGTGCATAACCACACATTGTCCCACATTATATTCCATCTGCCAAGATTTTGCTCACTCGTCTGACCTGCCAATATCCCTCTGCAGACCCCTCCTGTGTCATCTGCAAACCTGGCTACGGTATCATGCCTGGCTACGGTACATTCACTTTCCTCATGCCTGTCAATAAGATAATGTCCCGGATAATTGTGGTCCCAGCACTGATCCTTGGGCGGTACACGAGGTACTGACTGCCATCTGGAAAATGCCCCCGTTATCCCAACTCTGTCTCCCAAGAGCTCTTCACGCAAATATAGTTCCCCCTAACATCATGGGCTCTTATCTTATTCAGTAGCCTAATATGTTTTGAAAATTCAAAAATATCTGATCCACTGCTTTCCCTTGATCTATCCTGCTTGGTACGAAGAGTCACAGAGTCATAGAGGGGTACAAGATAAAAACCGTCATTGTATTTGCCTCTCTGACTACTGAGGAGAAAGTGAGGACTGCAGATGCTGGAGATCAGAGCTGAAAATGTGTTGCTGGAAAAGCGCAGGTCAGACAGCATCCTGCTCCTTGGATACTGCCTGACCTGCTGCACTTTTCCAGCATCACATTTTCAGCATTCTCCTGCTCTCTGACTCCTGACTCAACCTGTAAGTTTATCTTGAGGAGAATCCTGGTGTAGAACTCCCAAGTCCCTTTGCACTACAGATTTCTGAATTTTCTCCCCATTTAGAAAATAGTCCATGCCCCTACTCTTCCTCCCTCACACTTTCACACATTGTACTCCATCTGCTGTTTCTTTGCCCATTCTCCTAAACTGTCTAAATCCTTCTGCAGCCTCCCCACTTTTTAAATGCTACCTGTCTCTCTACCTACCTTTGTATCATCTGTAAACTTTGCCAGAATGCCCTCAGTTCCTTCATCTAAATTATTAATGTATAAAGAGAAAAGTTGTGGTCCCAACACTGAGCCTTGCGAAACACCACTTGTCACCGGCTGCCATCCTGAGAAGGGCCCTTTTATTCCCACTCTCTGCTTCCTGCCAGGCAGCCAAGCTTCTATCCACGCTGGCACCTTGCCTCTAACACCATGGGCCCTTATCTTACTCAGTAGCCTCCTGTGTGGCGGAGGATAAAGTGCAGACTGTAGATGCTGGGGATCAGAATCGAGAGTGTAGTGCTGAAAAAGCACAGTAGGTCAGGCAGCATCCGAGGAGCAGGAGAATCGACATTTCGGGCATTAGCCCTTCCTGCTTTTCCAGCTTCCTGTGTGGCGCCTTGTCAAAGGCCTTCTTGAAGTCCAGGTAGATACCGTCCATTGGCTGTCTTTGGTCTAACCTGCTTGTTACTTCCAAAATGAATTCTAGCAGATTTATCAGGCATGACCTCCCCTTGATAAAACTATGCTGACTTGGCCTTATTTTACTGTGCACTTCCAAGTATACAGAAATCTCATCATTACGGTGAATTCCAGGATCTTACCCATGACGGAGGTTAGACTAATCGGACTGTAATTTTCCATCTTTTGTCTTACTCCCTTTTTAAACAGAGGCGTCACGTTAGCGATTTTCCAGTTGTCTGGGACCTCCCTGATTCTAGTGATTCCTGAAAAATCACCACTAACGCCTCCATTATCTCTTCAGCTATCTCCCTTAGAACCATCTGGTCCAGGTGATTTATCCACCTTCAGGCCATTCAGTTTTTCTAGCACCTTCTCCTTGGTGATGGCCACCAGACTCAGCTCTGACCCCTCACTCTCTTGAATCTTTGGGATTTTACTCGTGTCTCCCACCATGAAGACTGACGTGAAATAATTATTCAGTTCCTCCGCCATTTCCGTGATCCCCATTACTATCCCCCCAGCATCATTTTCCAGCTGCCCAACGTCAACTTTTGCCTCTCTTTGCCCTGTATATATCTAAAGAAAACTCTTAGTCTTCCTTGACATTACAGGCTAGTTTACCCCCATATTTAATCTCCACCCCCCTCCTCCCCCCCCCGGCTCTTTATTTCTTTTATTGTTGGTCTTTGTAAGCTTCCCAATCCTCTGGGTTCTCACTGCCCTTCACCACATTATCTGCTTTCCCTTTTGTTTTGATGCTGACCCTGCCTTCCCTAGTCAGCCACGATTGCCTCATCCTCCCTGTACCTTGATTCCTTTTCCTTGGGATGAATCCCTGCTGTCTCTCCTGAATTACTCACAGAAACTCCTGCCATTGCTGTTCCACTGTCTTTCCTGCTGGGCTCCTCTCCCAGTCAATTCTACCCAGGTCCTCCCTCATGCCTCTGGAGTTGTATTTATTCAGATAGCGTACCATTGCCACTGATTCTATCTTCTCCCTCTCAAATTGCAGAGTAAATTCTATCATATTACTCTCACTGCCTCCGACGGGTTCCTTTACCTTAAGATCCCCTACCAAGCCTGCCTCATTGCACAACACTAAATCCAGTATTGCCTGTTTCCTAGTGAGCTCCACCACAAGCTGCTCCAAAAAGCCATCCTGTAGAAACTCCACAAATTCCTTTTCTTGCAATCCACTGCCAACCTGATTTCTCAGTCCACCTGCACACTGAAATCCCCCATGATCGCTGTAAGTTTGCCTTTCCTCCCCATCTTTTCGATCTCCTGGAGTATCTTGCGCCCCAGCTCCTGACTGCTGTTTGGAGGTAGATAACTCCAACTATGGGTTTTTTCACCTTTGCAGTTCCTCAATCCTACCCACACAGATTCAACATCACCTGACCCTACTGCATTTCTTACTATTGATTTAATTTCATGTTGCACTAATAAGGCAATCCCTCCCCCTCTGCCCACTTGCCTGTCTTTTCGATGGAATGGGATATCTGTGAATATTCAGTTCCCAATCCTCATCCCCTTGCAGCCCCTTGCATCTCTGTGATGCCCACCAAGTCATACCTGCCAATTTCAATCTGCACCACACACTGATTTACCTTATTCCTGACACCGTGTGTATTCCGATATAACACCTTCAGTCCTGTCACTCGTTTGTCCAATGTGTTTGAAGTTTGATCTCTAACCCATTCCATACACTCTGTCCTTTTTGTGTCAGTGCTGGAGACTTTAATAACCTCTCCTGAGCACCGCACTCTTACCTCCTCCTTTAATACGGGTTTTCTAATCTCTCCTATAAGTGACCCCACCCCCACACTCTCCCCCCCTCCCCCATTCAGTATAAAACCCTGTCTACAGCCCTAGTTATGTGATCCGTTCGGACTCTGATCCCAGCGCCCATTGGAGCAGCTCCCTCCTTCCCCAGTCCTGGTGCCAATATCCCATGAATTCGAGGATAGAACATAGAACAGTACAGCACAGAACAGGGCCTTTGGCCTTTGATGTGACGGCCTTCTATCCTGTTCTAATATAAAACAAACTACATACCTTTCATTTTACTATCATCCATGGGCCTAACCAAGAGTCGTTTAAAATGTCCCTAATATATCTGACTCTACTCCCACCGCTGGCAGTGCATTCCACACACCCACCACTCTCTGTGTAAAGAACCGACCTCTGACATCTCCCCTAAACCTTCTTCCAATCACCTTAAAATTATATCCCCAAATGACAGACATTTCTGCCCTGGGAAAATGTTTCTGGTTATCCACTCTATCGGTGCCTCTCATCATCCCGTACTCTTCTATCAAGTCACCTAATATTCTTCTTCACTCCAATGAGAAAAGCCCTAGCTCCCTCAATCTTTGTCCATAAGACAAGCTCTCCAGTCCAGGCAGCATCCTGGTAAATCTCCTCAGCACCCTCCGTAAAGTTTCCACACCTTTCCTTTCATGAGGCGACCAGAACTGAACACAATATTCCAAGTGTGGTCTAACCAGGGCTTTATAGAGCTGCAGCATAACCTCACAGCTCTTAAACTCAATCCCCCTGCTAATGAGTAAAGTAGGGGAGTTATTTGTCATTTCTCCCATATATAACTGATACAGTAAAAATGAGACAGTGATCCTCCAGGACCAAGGTGCTACATCGACAGCACAAACTACACAATCATACTCAGGGCAGCATAAAGTGCATAAGGAGTGCAAAACTCACAGCTTACAGTATAATAAAAGAATGATAACTAATAGACATTGTTCTGGCAGCAATTTGAAGTGGTGCGAGGAATTTCAGATGGGAAGGAATCTGATCAGACAGTGTTAAGGAGCCTGATGGCTTAGGGGATGTAATTGTTGCACAGTCTGGCTGTGAGAGACCGAATGCTCCGGAATCTTCTGCCAGATGGCAGGAGGGAGAAGAGTTTGAGTAAGGGGTGTGTGGGGTCTTCCACAATGCTCTTAGCCTTTTGGATGCAGCATGTGGTGTAAATATCTGTAATGGAGGGGACAGAGACCCTGATGATCCACTCAGCTGTCACCACTGTCCGTTGTAGGGTCTTACAATCAGAGACAGTGCAATTCCCAAACCAGGCAGCAGCTCAGGGTAGTCTCAATGAATCCTCTGTAGAATGTCGTGACGATGGGGGGGGGGGGGCGGGGGGCTTTCCTCAGCCTACGCAGAAAGTAGAGACACTGCTGGACTTTCTTGGCTATGGAGCTGGTATTGAGGGTCCAGGTGAGATTCTCCACCAGGTGGATGTCAAGAAACTTGGTGCTGCTCATGATCTCCACAGGGGAGCCGTCAATGTCCAGCAGAGAGTTGTTGCTACGTACCCTCCTGAGGTCAGCAATCATCTCTTTCACGTTGTCCATGTTCAGAGATGGGTTATTGTCTCTGCACTAGTCTGTTAGCCACTGCACTTGCTGTCTGTATGCTGGCTCATTGCTCTTGCTAAAGAGACCCACTACAGACGTGTCATCAGTGAACCTGATGTGATTTGAGCTGTGCATCGCTGGTGAACAGCACTGGCCGTGCTCAGTGTGACGGTGTTAGAGATGCTGTCCCCAATCCGCACTGACTGAGGTCTCCCAGTCAAGAAGTCCAGGATCCAGTTACAAAGGGATGTATTTAGGTCCAGCAGACTCAGCTTTCCAGTCAGGTGCTGAGGAATGTTGGTGTTAAATACAGAACGGAAGTGTATGAACAGTAATCTGATGTCGGTGTTCTTCTTCTCCAGGTGGGTGAGGGTCAGATGGAAATGGCATCATCTGTTGAGCGGTTTGGACAATACAAGAACTATAGGGTCTCCATTGAAGGGGGCAGCAGGGTTTTAGTATGCCTCATCACAAGCCTCTTGGAACATTTCATAATGATGGGTGTTAGTGCAACAGGGCAGTAGTCATTGAGACAGGACGCTGAAGACTTCTATGCATGGGGACGACGGTAGCAGCTTTGAAGCATGTTGGAACTATAGAGCAGCTCCGAAAGATGTTAAAGATGTCCATGAGAACATCTGTCAGTATGTCAGAGCATCCTCTGAGCACTCTGCCTTGGATGTTATCTGGTCCAAATCATCCGGGAGGGAGGCATCACCAGCACAAGCAGGTGATGCTGTTCTGTGGTTGGTAACGACCAGGATGTTGACAAATCATACATCTTCTTAATAACCCTATCAACTTGGATGGTAACTTTGAGGGAATCTATGAACATGGACCCCAAGATCTCTCTGTTCCTCCACACTGCCAAGAATCCTGCCTTTAAACCTGGATTCTGCATTCAAATTCCACCTTCCAAAGTGAATGACTTCACACTTTTCCAGGTTGAACTCCATCTGCCCCTTATCAGCCCAGTTCGGCATCCTGTCATTGTCCTGTTGCAACCTACAACAGCTCTCCACAGTATCCACAGGTCCACCAATTTTCCATGCCATCGGGAAACTTACTAACCCACCCTCCCATTTCCTCATCCAAATCATTTATAAAAATCACAAAGAGCAGAGGTCGCAGAACCGATCCCTGGGGAAACACCACTGGTCACCAAGCTCCAGGCTGAATACTTTCCATCTCCCATCACCCTCTGTCTTGTATGGGCCAGCCAATTCTATATCCAGACAGACAGGTTTCCCTGGACCCCATATCTCCTTACTTTCTGAATGAGCCTACAAAGGGGAACCTTACCAAATGCCTTGTTAAAATCCATGGACACCACATCCTCTGCTCTACCCTCATCAATGTGTTTTGTCACATCCTCAAAGAATTCAATAAGGTTTGTGAGGCATGACCCAACCCTCACAAAGCCATGCTCACTATCTCTAATCAAACTCTAGTTTTCTAAGTAATCATAAATCCTGTCTCTTTGCCCACCACCGATGTAAGACTGACTGGTCTGTAATTCCCAGGATTTCTCCCAAACCCATCTTTGAGCCACACATTTACCTGCTTAATCTTATTGACCCTGTGCCAATCAGCTCGTGGCTCAGGTAGAAATCCAGAGATTATTACCTTTTTGGCTCTGCTTTTTAATTTAGCTCTGAGCTGTTCACACTCCCTTAGCAGAACCTCTGCCCTAGTTTTATCAATGCCATTGGTACCTACATGGACCATGATCACTGGCTCTTTCTTCTCCCACTCCAGGTTCCTCTGCAGCCCAGATGGAATATCCCAAACCCAGGCACCAGCCAGGCAACACAGCCTTCAGGTCCCTCAGTCCTGGTCACAGACAACATTTTCTGTACCTCTAATTACACGGTCCCTAGTTATACCAACATTCCCTTCTCTCCTCCCAGTTGAATGGCTCCTGCACCACGGTGCTGTGGTTAGTCGGCTCATCCTCCCTGCAGTCCCCATTCCCTTCCACACAGGGATCAAAACTCTCAAACTCTCAGCGAAGGACAGGGGATGGGGATCCTGCATCTCTACCTCGTGGATCCCTCTACCTGCCTCATTCACAGCCACACCCTCCTGTCCCTGACCACTGGCCGAATTCGAGTGAGTCAAAGGGGTGTGACTGTGGTGTATCTGTGTCAGGGGAAGGCAATAACGTAGAGGCATTATCACTGGACTGTAAACCCAGGGACCCCAGGAATGTCCTGGAGACCTGGGTTTGAATCCTGCCATGGCAGATGGTGGGATTTGAATTCAATTAAAAATCTGGAATTGAGGATGAGCTGAGTCAATTGTCAGGAAAGCCCCTCTGGGTCACTAATACCCTTCAGGGAAGGAAACTGCCATCCTTTCTTGCTCTGGCCTCCATGTAACTCCAGACCCACAGCAATGAGGTTGATGTTGAACTGCTGTCTGGGTAATTAGGGATGGATAATAAACGCTGACCCAGCCAGTGATGCCCTCATCCCATGAATGAATAGAAAAAATAAGGATTTTGGATTGTCACACTGAGAGTCACAGAGTCCGACAGCACAGGAACAGATCCTTTGGCTCATCATGTTTCTGCCAAAGGACCAAATTACACTGATCCCATTGGTCCACAGCCTTATGTCTGCCCTGGCATTTTAAGTGCCCATCCAGATGCAATTTAAATGTTGTGAGAGCACTTGCCTCGAAGACCCTCTCACACAGCACGGTCCATATTTCTCCCCTTGATTTGATTTATTGTAGTCGCAGTGGAAAGTTTTTTTTTGTGAGCAGGACAGGCAGATAACTTACAGCTCCTCAGGCCCTTAAACAGAGTGAGGCGTACAAGGTTATACTGCACAGGAGGTTCACAAAGCAAGATCCATGTTAGTAAGATCAACATTAACTTTGAAATTGGTGAGGTCCATTGATCAGTCTATTAACAGCAGGGAAGAAGCTGTTCCTGAACCTGTTGGGGTGTGAGTGTGTGTGTGTGTGAGTGTGTGTGTGTGTGTGAGTGTGTGTGTGTGTGTGAGTGTGTGTGTGTGTGAGTGTGTGTGTGAGTGTGAGTGTGTGTGTGAGTGTGTGTGAGTGTGAGTGTGTGTGTGAGTGTGTGTGTGTGAGTGTGTGTGTGTGTGAGTGTGTGTGTGTGTGTGTGAGATTGTGTGTGTGAGTGTGTGTGTGTGTGTGTGTGTGAGTGTGTGAGTGTGTGTGTGTGTGAGTGTGTGTGTGAGTGTGTGTGAGTGTGAGTGTGTGAGTGTGAGTGTGTGTGTGTGAGTGTGAGTGTGAGTGTGTGTGTGTGAGTGCGTGCGTGTGAGTGTGTGTGAGTGTGTGTGTGAGTGTGTGAGTGTGTGAGTGTGTGTGTTTGAGCGTGTGTGAGTGTGTGAGTGTGTGTGAGTGTGAGTGTGTGAGTGTGAGTGTGTGTGTGTGAGTGTGTGTGTGTGAGTGTGTGAGTGGGTGTGTGTGAGTGGGTGTGTGTGAGTGTGTGCGTGTGAGTGTGTGTGAGTGTGTGCGTGTGAGTGTGTGTGAGTGTGTGTGTGAGTGTGTGAGTGTGTGAGTGTGTGTGTTTGAGCGTGTGTGAGTGTGTGAGTGTACTGGCACTAGAGGGGTAAAGAGGAAGTTCACGAGTTTGATTCTGGAGTTGAGGCTTACGAGGAGAGACTGAGTAGACTGAGATTATATTCATTGGAATTCAGAATAATGAGGGGGGGATCTTATAGAAACGCATACACTTATGTAGGGAATAGGTAAGATAGAACATAGAACACAGAAAACTACTGCACAGAACAGGCTCTTCGGCCCACGATGTTGTGCCGAGGGTTATTGCTAATCTAAAATATAATAACCTAACCTACACACCCCTCAACTCACTGTGTATCCATGTGTATGTCCAGCAGTCGCTTAAATGTCCCCAATGACTCTGTTTCCACCATCACCGCTGGCAACGCACTCCATACATTCACAACTCTCTGTGTAAAGAACCTCCCTCTGACGTCTCCTCTAGACCTTCCTCCTAATATCTTCAAACTATGACCCCTCGTGCCAATCAATCCTGCCCTGGGGAAAAGTTTGTGCTATTGACTCTACCCATGCCTCTCATTACCTTGTATACCTCGATCAGGTCACCTCTCTTCCTCCTTCTCTCCAGAGAGAAAACTCCGAGCTTAGTCAACCTCTCTTCGTAAAACAAGCCCTCCAGTCCAGGCAGCATCTTGGTAAACCTTCTTTGCACCCTCTCCAAAGCCTCTGTATCTTTCCGAGAGTAGGGCGACCAGAACTGGACACAATATTCCAAGTGTGGTCTCACCAGGGACTTGTAGAGCTGCAGCAAACCCTCGCGGCTCTTAAACTCGATCCCCCTGTTAATGAAAGCCAAAACACCATATGCTTTCTTTACAACCCTATCCACTTGGGTGGCAACTTTGAGGGATCTATGTACTTGAACACCCAGATCCCTCTGTTCCTCCACACTGCCAAGAATCCTGTCTTTAATCCTATATTCAGCATTCAAGTTCGACCTTCCAAAATGCATCACTTCACATTTATCCAGGTTGAACTCCATCTGCCATTTCTCAGCCCAGCTCTGCATCCTGTCTATGTCACGCTGCAGCCTGCAGTAGCCCTCGATACTATCAACGGCACCTCCAACCTTTATGTCATCAGCAAATTTACTAACCCACCCCCCAACCTCCTCATCCAAGTCATTTATAAAAACTACAAAGAGCAGAGGCCCAAGTACAGAGCCCTGCGGGACCCCACTCAACACTGACCTCCAGGCAGAATACTTTCCATCTACAACCACTCTCTGCATTCGGTCAGCCAGCCAATTCTGAATCTAGATAGTCAAATCTCCCTGTATCCCATACTTCCTGACTTTGTGAATGAGCCTACCATGGGGAACCTTATCAAATGCCTTGCTGAAGTCCATATACACCACATCCACTGCTCAACCGTCGTCAACCTGTCTCATCACCTCTTCAAAGAACTCAGTAAGATTTGTGAGGCATGACCTGCCTCTCACAAAGTCCAGGAACCTCGCACTGCCTGGTTCTACCTCCTTCCCAAGATCCACAAGCCTGACCACCTTGGCCGACCCATTGTCTCAGCATGATCCTGCCCCACTGAACTCATCTCTACCTACCTCGACACTATCCTATCCCCCCTAGTCCAGGAACTCCCCACATACGTTCGAGACACCACCCACGCCCTCCACCTCCTCCAAGACTTCCGTTTCCCTGGCCCCCAACGCCTCATCTTCACCATGGATATCCAATCCCTCTACACCTCCATCCGCCATGACCAGGGCCTCCAAGCCCTCCGTTTTTTCCTCTCCAGACATCCCCAACAGTACCCTCCACCGACACTCTCATTTGTTTGGCCGAACTGGTCCTCACCCTTAACAATTTCTCCTTTGAATCTTCCCACTTCCTCCAGACCAAAGGGAGACATATGGGCCCCAGCTATGCCTGTCTCTTTGTTGGCTATGTAGAGCAGTTGATCTTCCGTAATTACACCGGCACCACTCCCCACCTCTTCCTCCGCTACATTGATGACTGCATTGGCGCCACCTTGAGCTCCCGCGAGGAGGTTGAGCAATTCACCAACTTCACCAACACATTCCACCCTGACCTTAAATTTACCTGGACCATCTCTGACACCTCCCTCCCCTTCCTGGACCTCTCCATCTCCATTAATGACGACTGACTTGACACTGACATTTTTTACAAACCCACCAACTCCCACAGCTACCTGGATTACACCTCTTCCCACCCTACCTCTTGCAAAAATGCCATCCCATATTCCCAATTCCTCCGCCTCCGCCAGATCTGCTCCCAGGAGGACCAGTTCCACCACAGAACACACCAGATGGCCTCCTTCTTTAGAGACCGCAATTTCCCTTCCCATGTGGTTAAAGATGCCCTCCAATGCATCTCGTCCACATCCCGCACCTCCGCCCTCAGACCCCACCCCTCCAACCGTAACAAGGACAGAACGCCCCTGGTGCTCACCTTCCACCCTACAAACCTTCGCATCAACCAAATCATCCGCCAACATTTCCGCCACCTCCAAACAGACCTCACTACCAGCCCTTTCCGCCTTCCGCAAAGACCGTTCCCTCCGTGACTACCTGGTCAGGTCCACACCCCCCTACGACCCACCCTCCCATTCTGGCACTTTCCCCTGCCACCGCAGGAACTGTAAAACCTGTGCCCACACCTCCTCCCTCACCTCTATCCAAGGCCCTAAAGGAGCCTTCCACATCCATCAAAGTTTTACCTGCACATCCACTAATATTATTTATTGTATCCGTTGCTCCCGATGCGGTCTCCTCTACATTGGGGAGACTGGGCGCCTCCTAGCAGAGCGCTTTAGGGAACATCTCCGAGACACCCGCACCAATCAACCAAACCGCCCCGTGGCCCAACATTTCTACTCCCCCTCCCACTCTGCCGAGGACATGGAGGTCCTGGGCCTCCTTCACCGCCGCTCCCTCACCACCAGACGCCTGGAGGAAGAACGCCTCATCTTCCGCCTCGGAATACTTCATCCCCAGGGCATCAATGTGGACTTCAACAGTTTCCTCATTTCCCCTTCCCCCACCTCACCCTAGTTCCAAGCTTCCAGCTCAGTAACTGTCCCCATAACTTGTCCGGACTTGTCCTACCTGCCTATCTCCTTTTCCACCTATCCACTCCACCCTCTCCTCCTTGACCTATCACCTTCATCCCCTTCCCCACTCACCCACTGTACTCTATGCTACTTTCTCCCCACCCCCACCCTCCTCTAGCTTATCTCTCCACGCTTCAGGCTCACTGCCTTTATTCCTGATGAAGGGCTTTTGCCCGAAACGTCGATTTCGAAGCTACTTGGATGCTGCCTGAACTGCTGTGCTCCACTAATCTAGAATCTCACAAAGCCATGCTGACTGCCTTTAATCACACTATGTTTTTCCAAATAGTCATCAATCCTATCCCTCAGAATTCTTTCCAAAATCTTGCTGACCACAGACGTAAGACTGACTGGTCTGTAATTGCCAGGGATTTCCCTATTGCCCTTCTTGAAAAGAGAAACAACATTCGCCTCCTTCCAATCCTCCGGTATGACTCCCGTGGAGGGTGAGGAGACAAATATCCTCACCAGCAGCTTAGCAACCTTCTTTCTCACTTCCCAGAGCAGCCTGGGATAAATCTGGTCTGGCCCTGGGGACTTATCAATCTTAATGTCTTCCTAAATTTCCAGCACATCACCTTCATCAATCTTGATCTGGTCAAGCCTGTATCCCAGCTCCTCAAAGTTTTCATTCACAAAAAGGTCCCTTTCCTGATGAAAACCCAAAGCAAAAACCTCATTTAGAGCTTCCCCCATCTGCTCAGACTCCACGCACAAGTTTCCTCCATTATCTCTGACTGGCCCTACCTTCTCCCTGACCATTCTCTTATTCCTCACATCGTGCCCCCTCCTGACTCTCCTCAGCCCATTTCTGAGCTCCTTTTTAGTAAGCCTGTAATCCCCTAAAGCTGTGCTAAATCTTTGCTTCCTCCACCTTATATAAACTGCCTTTTTCCTTTTGATGAGAAGCTCCTCTGTTCTCATCATTCAAGGCTCCTTAATCTTATCCCTTCTTGCCCGTCTCGGAGGAACAAATTTGTGCGTCACTCGCACAATTGCTCCTTAAAACAGTCTCCACATGTCTGTTGTGCCCTTTCTGTGGAACACTTGCTCCCAGTCTGTATTTTCCCCAATTAAATGTCTTCCCATGGTAACTGCTCCTTTCCCTCTCCAAGGCTGTGGTAAATGTGAGGCAGTTGTGGTCACTGTCACCAAAAAGTGTTCTCCCACTGTGAGATCTGACACCTGTCCTGGCTCATTGCCGAGCACCAAATCCAAAATGGGCTCTCTCCTCATTGGTCTGTCTACATACTGAGGAAGGAAACCTTCCTGAACACACCTGACGGCTCCATCCAAACCATCTGCACTAAGGAGGTTCCAGATGATATTGGGAAAGTTGAAGTCACCCATAACAACAACCCTGCTACTTCTGCATTTTTCCAAAATCTGCCTGCCTTTGAGTTATTCAATCTCTCTATTACTATTAGGGGGTCTATAGTAAATCCCCAATGCGGTGACTGCTCCCGCCCATACTGACTCAGTAGACAAACCTTCCTCAACAACCTTTGTTTCTGTAGCTGTGATGCACTCTCTGATTAGCAATGCTACAACCCCTCCTCTTTTTCCACCCTGTCTGTTCTGTTCTAAACCCTGGAACATCTAGAGTCATAGAGTCATTGAGATGTACAGCATGGAAACAGACCCTTCGGTCCAACCCATCCATGCCGACCAGATATCCCAACCCAATCTAGTCCCACCTGCCAGCACCCATCCCATATCCCTCCAAACCCTTCCTATTCATATACCCATCCAAATGCCTCTTAAATGTTGTAATTGTACCAGCCTCCACCACATCCTCTGGCAGCTCATTCCATACACGTACCACCCTCTGTGTGAAAAAGTTTCCCCTTAGGTCTCTTTTATATCTTTCCCCTCTCACCCTAAACCTATGCCCTCTAGTTCTGGACTCCCCGACCCCAGGGAAAAGACTTGTCTATTTATCCTATCCATGCCCCTTACAACTTTGTAAACCTCTATAAGGTCACCCCTCAGCCTCCGACACTCCAGGGAAAACAGCCCCTGGCTGATACAACTTTCCTGCACTTTCCCTGTAACCCTTCAATCCCAAGAAAAATCTATCTACCTCAGCCTTAAATATACACTGCTGCTGCAGCTTTCTGTGGCAAGGAGTTCCAAAGATCCAGGACTCTCCGAGAGGAAATTCCTTCTCATCTTAGTCTTAAATCGGTGCTCATTTTTTTTCTGAAACAGTGCACTCTAGTTTTAGGCTCTCACATGAGGGAAAACATCCTCACAACTTTGACAGAGGAGATGTCTTGAAACGCATAAAGGTGGATAAATCCTCTGGGCCTGATCAGGTGTACGCTAGAGCTCTGTGGGAGGTTAGGGAAGTGATTGCTGGGCCCCATGCTGAGATATTTGTATCAGCGATACTCACAGGTGAGGTGCCGGCAGACTGAAGGTTGGCTGATGTGGTACCACTGTTTAAGAAAGGTGGTAAGGACAAGCCAGGGAACTATAGACCAGTGAGTCTGACCTCGGTGGTGGGCAGGTTGTTGGAGGGAATCCTGAAGGGGCAGAATGTATATGGAAAGGCAAGGACTAATTAAGGATAAAGGGAGGACAGCAGATGCTGGAGATCAGAGCTGAAAAATGTGTTGCTGGAAAAGCGCAGCAGGTCAGGCAGCATCAAAGGAGCAGAAGAATCGACGTTTCGGGCATAAGCCCTTCTTCAGGAATGAGGAGGCTGTGCCAAGCAGGCTAAGATAAAAGGTAGGGAGGGGGGAGTTGGGGGAGGGGCATTGGGAATGCGATAGGTGGAAGGAGGTCAAGGTGAGGGTGATAGGCCGGAGTGGGGGTGGGGCGGAGAGGTCAGGAAGAAGATTGCAGGTCAAGAAGGCGGTGCTGAGTCTGAGGGTTGGGACTGAGATAAGGTGGGGAAATGAGGAAGCTGGAGAAATCTGCATTCATCCCTTGTGGTTGGAGGGTTCCCAGGCGGAAGATGAGGCGCTCTTCCTCCAACTGTCGTGTTGCCACGGTCTGGCGATGGAGGAGTCCAAGGACCTGCATGTCCTTGGTGGAGTGGGAGGGGGAGTTAAAGTGTTCAGTCACGGGGTGGTTGGGTTGGTTGGTCCGGGTGTCCCAGAGGTGTTCTCTGAAACGTTCCACAAGTAGGCGGCCTGTCTCCCCAATATAGAGGAGGCCACATCGGGTGCAGCAGATGCAGTAAATGATGTGTGTGGAGGTGCAGGTGAATTTGTGACGGATATGGAAGGATCCCTTGGGGCCTTGGAGGGAAGTGAGGGGGGAGGTGTAGGTGCAAGTTTTGCATTTCTTGTGATTGCAGGGGAAGGTGTAGGAGTGGAAGTTGGGTTGGTGGGGGGTGTGGACCTGACAAGGGAGTCGCGGAGGTAGTGGTCTCTCCGGAACGCTGATTGGGGAGGGGAGGGAAATATATCCCTGGTGGTGGGGTCTGTTTGGAGGTGGCGGAAATGACGAAGGATGATACGATGTATCTGGAGGTTGGTGGGGTGGTAGGTGAGGACCAGTGGGGTTCTGTCCTGGTGGCGGTTGGAGGGGCGGGGCTCAAGGGCGGAGGAGCGGGAAGTGGAGGAGATGCGGTGGAGAGCATCGTGAACCACGTCTGGGGGGAAATTGCGGCCTTTGACGAAGGAGGCCATCTGGGTTGTTCGGTATTGGAACTGGTCCTCCTGGGAGCAGATGCGGCAGAGGTGAAGGAATTGGGAATATGGGACGGCGTTTTTACAGGGGGCAGGTTGGGAGGAGGTGTAGTCTAGGTAGTTGTGGGAGTCGGTCGGTTTATAGTATACATCTGTGTTGAGTCGGTCGTCCGAGATAGAGATGGAGAGGTCAAGGAAGGGGAGGGAGGAGTCTGAGACGGTCCAGGTGAATTTGAGGTCGGGGTGGAAGGCGTTAGTAAAGTGGATGAACTGTTCAACCTCCTCGTGGAAGCACGAGGTAGCGCCGATACAGTCATCGATGTAGCGGAGGGATAGTCAACTTGGCTCAATGCGTGGGAAATCATGTCTCACAAACTTGATAGAGTTTTTTGAAGTAACAAAGAAGATTGATGAAGGCAGAGTGGTGGGCGTGATTTATATGGATTTCAGTAAGATGTTCAATAAGGTTTCCCATGGGAGACTGGTTGGCAAGGTTAGATCTCATGGAATACAGGAAGATCTAGCCATTTGGATACAGAACTGGCTCAAAGACAGAGGGTGATGGCGAAGGGTTATTTTTCAGACTGGAGGCCTGTGACCAGTGGAGTGCCACAAGATCGGTGCTGGACCCTCTACTTTGTCATTTACACAAATTATTTGGAATGCGAGCATAAGAGGTACAGTTAATAAGTTTGCAGATGACACAAAACTTGGAGGTGTAGTGGACAGCGAAGAGGGTTACCTCAGATTACAACAGGATCTGGACCAGATGGTCTGAGGAGTGGCAGATGGAGTTTAATTCAGATAAATGCGAGGTGCTGCATTTTGGAAAAGCAAATCTTAGCAGGATTTATACACATAATGGTAAGGTCCTAGGGAGTGTTGCTGAACAAAGAGACCTTGGAGTGCAGGTTCATTGTTCCTTGAAAGTGGAGTCGCAGGTCGATAGGATAGTGAAGAAGGTGTTTGGTATGCTTTCCTTTATTGGTCAGAGTATTGAGTACATCAGTTCGGACATCATGTTACAGCTGTACAGGACATAGATTAGGCCACTTTTGGAATATTGCGTGATGTTCTGGTCTGCTTCCGATCGGAAGGGTGTTGTGAAACTTGAAAGGGTTCAGAAAGGATTCACAAGGATGTTGCCAGGGTTGGAGAATTTGAGCTTCAGGGAGAGGTTGAACAGGCTGGGGCTGTTTTCCCTGGAGCGTTGGAGGCTGAGGGGTGACCTTATATAGGTTTATAAAATCATGAGGGGTATGGATAGGATAAATAGACAAGGTCTTTTTCCTGGGGTGGGGGAGTCCAGATTGGGACTAGATTGGGTTGGGATATCTGGCTGGCATGGATGAGTTGGACTGAAGGGTCTATTTCAACGCTGTATATCTCTGACTCTATGACCCTGTCAAGCCCCTGTATGTCTCAATGACATCACCATTCATTCTTCTAAACTCCAGTTAGTAAAGAGCCGACCTGGTAGAGTCCCAACCTCCCATACCAGGGATCATCCTCGTGAACCTTCTCTGAATTTCCTCCAATGAAATAGTATTTTTCCCTCAATAAGGGGACCACAAGTGCTCACAGTATTCCAATTGTGTTCTCACCAGCACCTTGTAGAGCTGCAGGAAGACTTGCTGAAACTTATACTGCACCCACTTGACATAAAGGCCAACATTCCATTTGCTTCAGTAAGGTGTTTGATAAGGTTCCCCATGGTAGGCTGGTGAAGAAGGCAAAGGCACATGGGGTCCAGGGTGTTCTAGCTAGATGGAGAACTGGCTGGGCAACAGGAGACAGAGAGTAGTTGTGGAAGGGAGCTTCTCAAAATGGAGACCTGTGACCAGTGATGTTCCACAGGGATCTGTGCTGGGAATACTGTTGTTTATAATAGATAGAAATGATTTGGAAGAAGGTGTAGGTTGCATCAGGTCCACGCCCCCCTACAACCCACCCTCCCATCCTGGCACCTTCCCTTGCCACCACAGGAATTGCAAAACCTGCGCCCACACCTCCTCCCTCACCTCCATCCAAGGATCTAAAGGAGCCTTCAACATCCATCAAAGTGTTACTTGCACATCCACTAATATCATTTATTGTATCCGTTGCTCCCGATGTGGTCTCCTCTACATTGGGGAGACTGGACGCCTCCTAGCAGAGCACTTTAGAGAACATCTCCGGGACACCCGCACCAATCAACCACACCGCCCCGTGGCCCAACATTTCAACTCCCCCTCCCAGTCTGCCGAGGACATGGAGGTCCTGGGCCTCCTTCACCGCCGCTCCCTCACCACCAGACGCCTGGAGGAAGAACGCCTCATCTTCCGCCTCGGAACACTTCAACCCCAGGGCATCAATGTGGACTTCAACAGCTTCCTCATTTCCCCTTCCCCCACCTCACCCTAGTTCTAAACTTCCAGCTCAGTAACTGTCCCCATGACTTGTCCGGACTTGTCCTACCTGCCTATCTCCTTTTCCACCTATCCACTCCACCCTCTCCTCCTTGACCTATCACCTTCATCCCCTCCCCCACTTACCCATTGTACTCTATGCTACTCTCTCCCCACCCCCACCCTCCTCTAGCTTATCTCTCCACCCTTCAGGTTCTCTGCCTTTATTCCTGATGAAGGGCTTTTGCCCGAAACATCGATTTCCCTGCTCCTCGGATGCTGCCTGAACTGCTGTGTTTTTCCAGCAGCACTAATCCAGAATCTGGTTTCCACCATCTGCAGTCATTGTTTTTACCTTGCACCATGAGCAAGTTTGCAGATGACACTAAGATTGGTGGAGGAGCAGATAGTAAAGGGGACTGTCAGAGAATACAGCAGAATATAGTTAGATTGGAGATTGGGCAGCAAAATGGCAGATGGAGTTCAATCCGGACAAATGTGAGGTGATGCATTTTGGAAGGTGCAATTCCAGAGCGAACTATACAGTAAATGGAAAAGCCCTGGGGAAAATTGATGCACAGAGAGATCTGGGTGTTCAGGTCCGTTGTTCCCTGAAGATGGCAACGCAGGGCAGTAGTGTGGTCGAGAAGGTATACAGCGTGATTTCCTTCGTCGGACGGGGTACTGAGTACAAGAGTTGAAGTACAAGGTATTGAGGTAGAGTTAGTAAGTTTGCAGATGACACCAAAATTGGAGGTGTAGTGGACAGCGAAGAGGGTTACCTCAGATTACAACAGGATCTGGACCAGATGGGCCAATGGGCTGAGAAGTGGCAGATGGAGTTTAATTCAGATAAATGCGAGGTGCTGCATTTTGGGAAAGCAAATCTTAGCAGGACTTATACACTTAATGGTAAGGTCCTAGGGAGTGTTGCTGAACAAAGAGACCTTGGAGTGCAGGTTCATAGCTCCTTGAAAGTGGAGTTGCAGGTAGATAGGATAGTGAAGAAGGCGTTGGGTATGCTTTCCTTTATTGGTCAGAGTATTGAGTACAGGAGTTGGGAGGTCATGTTGCGGCTGTACAGGACATTGGTTAGGCCACTGTTGGAATATTACGTGAAATTCTGGTCTCCTTCCTATCGGAAAAATGGTGTGAAATTTGAAAGGGTTCAGAAAGGATTTACAAGGATGTTGCCAGGGTTGGAGGATTTGAGCTACAGGCAGAGGCTGAACAGGCTGAGGCTGTTTTCCCTGGAGTGTCGGAGGCTGAGGGGTGACCTTATAGAGGTTTACAAAATTATGAGGGGCATGGTTGAGGATAAATAGGCAAGGTCTTTCCCTGGGGTTGGGGAGTCCAGAACTAGAGGGCATAGGTTTAGGGTGAGAGGGGAAAGATATAAAAGAGACCTACAGGGCACCATTTTCACACAGAGGGTGGTACGTTTATGGAATGAGCTGCCAGAGGATGTGGTGGAGGCTGGTACAATTACAACATTTAAGAGGCATTTGGATGGGTATATGAATAGGAAGGGTTTGGAGGGATATGGGCCGGGTGCTGGCAGGTGGGACTAGATTGGGTTGGGATATCTGGTCAGCATGGATGGGTCTGTTTCCGTGCTGTACATCTCTATGACTCTATGACTCTAAGAGTTGGCAGGTCATATTGCAGTTGTATAGGACTTTGGTTCAGCCACATTTGGAATACTGCGTACAGTTCTGGTCGCCACATTACCAAAGGATGTGGGTGCTTTGGAGGGGGTGCAGAGGACGTGCACCAGGATGTTGCCTGATATGGAGGGCACTAGCTATGAGAAGAGGTTGTGTAGATTAGGATTATTTTCATTGGAAAGAAGGAGGTTGAGGGGGGACCTGATTGAGGCTTACAAAATCATGAGAGGTATAGACGGGGAGGATAGTAAAGTAACATTTTCCCAGAGTGGGGGACTCAATTACTCGGGGGTGACGTGTTCAAAGTGAGGGGGGAGAAGTTTAGGCGAGATACGCATGGAGATATGTAGAAGGTGGTGGGAGCATGGAATGCATTGCCAGCAGAGGTGGTAGGGGGGGAGAGGTGGGGGGGGGGGGGGGGAGAGGTGGGGGGGGGAGAAGTGGTGGTGGGGGAGAGGTGGGGGGGGAGAGGTGGTGGTGGGGGAGAGGTGGGGGTGGGAGAGGTGGTGGTGGGGGAGAGGTGGGGGGGGGAGAGGTGGGGGGGGAGAGGTGGTGGTGGGGGAGAGGTGGGGGTGGGAGAGGTGGTGGTGGGGGAGAGGTGGGGGTGGGAGAGGTGGTGGTGGGGGAGAGGTGGGGGGGGAGAGGTGGTGGTGGGGGAGAGGTGGGGGGGGAGAGGTGGGGGGGGGAGAGGTGGTGGTGGGGGAGAGGTGGGGGTGGGAGAGGTGGTGGTGGGGGAGAGGTGGGGGGGGAGAGGTGGGGGGGGAGAGGTGGTGGGGGGGAGAGGTGGGGGGGGAGAGGTGGTGGGGGGGGAGAGGTGGGGGGGGAGAGGTGGTGGTGGGGGAGAGGTGGGGGGGGAGAGGTGGTGGTGGGGGAGAGGTGGGGGGGAGAGGTGGGGGGGGGACAGGTGGGGGGGGAGAGGTGGTGGTGGGGGAGAGGTGGGGGGGAGAGGTGGGGGAGGGGAGAGGTGGGGAGGGGAGAGGTGGGGAGGGGAGAGGTGGGGAGGGGAGAGGTGGGGGGGGAGAGGTGGTGGTGGGGGAGAGGTGGGGGGGGAGAGGTGGGGGGGGGAGAGGTGGTGGTGGGGGAGAGGTGGGGGGGGAGAGGTGGTGGTGGGGGAGAGGTGGGGGGGGGAGAGGTGGGGAGGGGAGAGGTGGGGAGGGGAGAGGTGGTGGTGGGGGAGAGGTGGGGGGGGAGAGGTGGGGGGGGAGTGGTGGGGGGGGAGAGGTGGGGGGGGAGAGGTGGGGGGGGAGTGGTGGGGGGGGAGAGGTGGTGGTGGGGGAGAGGTGGGGGGGAGAGGTGGTGGTGGTGGAGAGGTGGGGGGGGAGAGGTGGGGGGGGGAGAGGTGGTGGGGGGGGGAGAGGTGGTGGGGGGGGAGAGGTGGTGGGGGGGGAGAGGTGGGGGGGGAGAGGTGGTGGTGGGGGAGAGGTGGGGGGGGAGAGGTGGTGGGGGGGAGAGGTGGTGGGGGGGGAGAGGTGGGGGGGGGAGAGAGGTGGTGGTGGGGGAGAGGTGGGGGGGGAGAGGTGGTGGGGGGGAGAGGTGGTAGGGGGGGAGAGGTGGGGGGGGAGAGGTGGTGGGGGGGGAGAGGTGGGGGGGGGAGAGGTGGTGGTGGGGGAGAGGTGGGGGGGGAGAGGTGGGGGGGGGAGAGGTGGTGGGGGGGGGAGGTGGTGGGGGGGGAGAGGTGGGGGGGGAGAGGTGGTGGTGGGGGAGAGGTGGGGGGGGAGAGGTGGTGGGGGGGAGAGGTGGTGGGGGGGAGAGGTGGGGGGGGAGAGGTGGTGGTGGGGGAGAGGTGGGGGGGGAGAGGTGGTGGGGGGGAGAGGTGGTGGGGGGGGAGAGGTGGGGGGGGGAGAGAGGTGGTGGTGGGGGAGAGGTGGGGGGGGAGAGGTGGGGGGGGGGAGAGGTGGTGGTGGGGGAGAGGTGGGGGGGGGAGAGGTGGGGGGGGGAGAGAGGTGGTGGTGGGGGAGAGGTGGGGGGGGGTAACAATAGCATCATTTAAGATGTATCCAGATAGATACATGAATGGGCAGGTAGCAAAGGGATACAGGTCCTTCGAAAGTAGGCGGCAGATTTAGATAAAGGATCTGGATTGGCACAGGTTTGGAGGGCTGAAGGGCCTGTTCCTGTGCCGTAATGTTCTTTGTTCATTACCTTTCCTATTATCTGCTGAACTTGGATGCTCGCCTTTTGTGATGCATAGATAAGGATTCCCTAATGTCTCTGTTCTGCAGTTTGTATCCGTTTAAATAACATTCAGTTCCTCTGGTCTTCCTTCCAAGTGCATAACCACACATCGCCCCTTGGCAAATGGAATTTTGCTCACTCGTCCGACCTGCCAACAGATTCCTCCTGTGTCTTCTGCAAACTTGGCTACGGTACATTCACTTTCCTCATGCCAGTCAATAAGATAATGTCCTGGATAATTGTGGTCCCAGCACTGATCCTTGGGGCACTCCACTAGTTTCTGATTACCATCTGGAAAATACCCCCATTATTCTAACTCTGTTTTCTATTCATTAGCTGGGCGGCACGGTGGCACAGTGGTTAGCACTGCTGCCTCACAGCGCCAGAGACCCGGGTTCAAATCCCGCCTCAGGCAACTGACTGTGTGGAGTTTGCACGTTCTCCCCGTGTCTGCGTGGGTTTCCTCCGGGTGCTCCGGTTTCCTCCCACAGTCCAATAATGTGCAGGTCAGGTGAATTGGCCATGCTAAATTGCCCGTAGTGTTAGGTAAGAGGTAGATGTAGGGGTATGGGTGGGTTACGCTTCGGCGGGGCGGTGTGGACTTGTTGGGCCGAAGGGCCTGTTTCCACACTGTAAGTAATCTAATCTAATCTCCATGCTAATGTGCAATCCCCAGCACTGAATATTCTTCTCTTGTTAAGGAGTCTAACGTGTGGCATCTTTGAAAATCCAAATGTATTACATTCCCTGTTTCCCCCTTATATATCCTGCTCCTCACCAGCTCAAAGAATTCTTGTAAATCTGTCGGGGTAGATTGATTGTAGAATTGAGGGGTTGGTTTATGAGGAGAGATTGAATAGACTGGGACTGTACTCATTGGAATCCAGAAGAATGAGGGGGGGGGGGGGGTGGTCTTACAGAAACACAAAAAATTATGAAGGGAATGAATACGATCGGAGCAGGGAGTTGTGTCGACTGGTGGGTGAAACTAGAACTAGGGGGCATCACCTGGAAATAAGGAGGAACAGATTTAGGACTGAACTGAGGAGAAACATCTTCACCCAGAGGGTTGCTAATCTCTGGGCTTGCCTGCCCAGTGATGCCGTTGAGACGACCTCGCTGAATGTTTTTAAGGTGAAGATAGATTTTTGAACAGTAAAGAAATTAAGGGTTATGGTGAGTGGCCACAAAAAGATCAGCCATGATCTGATTGAATGGTGGAGGTGGCTGGAGGGGCCGAATGGCCTCTTCATGTTCTTCCATATGATTTCCCCTTCATGAAGCTGTGCTGACTGTGCTTGATCATAATCTGGAAATATAGAAACATAGGGAACAGGAGGAGGCCATTCAGCCCTTTGAGCCTGCTCTGCCATTTATCACGATCATGGCTGATCATCCAACTCAATAAGGTAAAAACAATGACTGCAGATGCTGAAAACCAAATACTGGATCAGTGGTGCTGGAAGAGCACAGCAGTTCAGGCAGCATCCAACGAGCAGCGAAATCGACGTTTCGGGCAAAAGCCCTTCATCAGGAATAAAGGCAGTGAGCCTGAAGCGTGGAGAGATTCTTGTAGAGAGAGGAGGAAAACTTCTTCAAGACAGGCATCCTTGCAAGAGGATTCGCAGTAGGGTTAAAATCAACTCTTCCAGCACCACTAATCCAGTATTCTAGCGAAGTTTGCCGATGATACAAAGTTAGGTAGACAGGCAGGTAGTACTGAGGAAGTGGGGAGGCTACAGAAGGATCTAGACAGGTTGGGAGAGTGGTCCAGGAAATGGCTGATGGAATTTAACGTGAGCAAGTGCGAGGTCTTGCACTTTGGCAAAAAGAATATAGGAATGGACTACTTTCTAAATGGTGAGAAACTTAATAAAGCCAAAGCACAAAGGGATCTGGGAGTGCTAGTCGAGGATTCTCTAAAGGTAAACATGCAGGTTGAGTCTGTGATTAAGAAAGCGAATGCAATGTTGTCTCTTATCTCAAGAGGGTTGGAATATAAAAGCAGAGATGTACTACTAAGACTTTATAAAGCTCTGGTTAGGCCCCATTTGGAGTACTGTGTCCAGTTTTGGTCCCCACACCTCAGGAAGGACATACTGGCACTGGAACGTGTCCAGCGGAGATTCACACGGATGATCCCTGGAATGACAGGTCTAGCATATGAGGAACGGCTGAGGATACTGGGGTTGTATTCGTTGGAGTTTAGAAGATTAAGGGGAGATCTAATAGAGACGTACAAAATAATACATGGCTTTGAAAAGGTGGATGCTAGAAAATTGTTTCTGTTAGGCGAGGAGACTAGGACCCGTGGACACAGCCTTAGAATTAGAGGGGGTCATTTCAGAACGGAAATGCGGAGACATTTCTTCAGCCAGAGAGTGGTGGGCCTGTGGAATTCATTGCCACGGAGTGCAGTGGAAGCCGGGACGCTAAATGTCTTCAAGGCCGAGATTGATAGGTTCTTGTTGTCTAGAGGAATTAAGGGCTACGGGGAGAACGCTGGCAAGTGGAGCTGAAATGCGCATCAGCCATGATTGAATGGCGGAGTGGACTCGATGGGCCGAATGGCCTTACTTCCACTCCTATGTCTTATGGTCTTATGGTCTTATTTGGTTTTCAGCATCTGCAGTCATTGTTTTTACCTTGTTGATTTTAACCCTACTGCGAATCCTCTTGCAAGGATGCCTGCCTTGAAGAAGTTTTCCTCCTCTCTCTACAAGAATCTCTCCACTCTTCAGGCTCACTGCCTTTATTCCTGATGAGGGGCTTTTGCCCGAAACGTCGATTTCGCTGCTCGTTGGATGCTGCCTGAACTGCTGTGCTCTTCCAGCACCACTAATCCAGCATCCAACTCAATAGTCTAATCCTGCTTTCTCCCCATCATCTGTGATCCCATTCGCCCAAGTGCTATATTTAACTGCTTCTTGAATACATTCAATGCTTTGGCATCAACTACTTCCTGTGGTAATCAGTCCCACCGTCCCCTGTCATCAGCCTGGCAAACCTTCACTGCTCTCCCTTGAGAGCAAGAGCATTCTTGGTGGATGTTCTTGTGTGGCCTCACCAAGGCCCCGTGTAACTGCAACCACACATCCGCCCTCCTGTCCTTGAAACCTCTCACATGAAGACCAACATCCCATTTGCCTTCTTTACCACCTGCTGCACCTGCACGCTGACCTTCAGCAAGTGGCGCACAAGGACACCCAGGTCCCACTGCACACTCCCCTCTCCCAATGTATACCCATTCAGGTCGGAATCTGCCTTCTTGTTTTTACTTCCAAAGTGAATAACCTCACACTTATCCAAATTATACTGTCATTGATTTGTGCACTTACCCAACCTGTCCAGATCATGCTGAAGGATCTCTACATCCTCATCACAGTTCACCCTCCCACCCAACTTGGTATCATATACAAACTTTGAAATGTTACATTTTGTTCCCTCATCCAAATCATTAATATATATTGTGATTTGCTGGGGTCCCAGCACTGATCCTTGTGGTACTAGTTACTGCCTGCCAATTGGAAAAGGACCCATTAGTTCCTAATTTTTATTTCCTCTTTGCCAACCAGGTTTTCGATCCATCTCAATACACTTGCCCCAATCCCATGTGCTTTAATCTTGCACAATAATTTCTCATACGGGACTTTGTCAAACACTTTCTGAAAGTCCAAATGTACAACATCGACTGGGTCTCTCTTGTCAACTCTAGATTTTTTTTTTAGATTACTTACAGTGTGGAAACAGGCCCTTCGGCCCAACAAGTCCACACCGCCCCGCCGAAGCGTAACCCACCCATACCCCTACATCTACATTTACCCCTTACCTAACACTATGGGCAATTTAGCATGGCCAATTCACCTGGCCTGCACATCTTTGGACTGTGGGAGGAAACCGGAGCACCCGGAGGAAACCCACGCAGACACGGGGAGAACGGGCAAACTCCACACAGTCAGTCGCCTGAGGCGGGAATTGAACCCGGGTCTCAGGCGCTGTGAGGCAGCAGTGCTAACCACTGTGCCACCGTGCCGCCCACTAGTTACATCTTCATTAAATTCCAACAGATTTGTCAAGCATAATTTCCTCCTCATAAATCTATATGGACTCTGTCTCATTCTGCCTCTGTTTTCTAATAGCTCTGTGTACATGATGATGTACACAGGATCCCTGATGAGTGATTTTCATCAGTGATGGCCAATTAACTTACCAGATGTTGATCATCATGAAATGTTGGATTGGGAGAAGAATTCCTTAAGATTCTGTTCTTTTGTTTATCTTGGTCTGCACACTATCCTTGTGTCTTCACACCTGTGGGGCTTTTTAAACTTCAATCACAGGATGTGGGCACTGCTGGCTGGGCGCAGGATTTATTGCCCATCCCAAGATGTCCCTTGAGAAGGTGGCGGTGATCTGCCTTCTTGAACCGCTGCAGTCCTTGCACTGTAGGTAGATTCACAATGTTTTTAGGGAGGGAATTCCACGATTTTGACACAGTGACTGTGAAGGAACAGCAAGTCAAGATGATGAGTGGCTTGGAGGGAACTTCTAGTTGTTTGTGTTAGACAATAGACAATAGACAATAGGTGCAGGAGTAGGCCATTCTGCCCTTTGAGCCTGCACCACCATTCAATATGATCATGGCTGATCATCCTTAATCAGTATCCTATTCCTGCCTTATCTCCATAACCCTTGATCCCACTATCTTTAAGAGCTCTATCCAATTCTTTCTTAAATGAATCCAGAGACTGGGCCTCCACTGCCCTCTGGGGCAGAGCATTCCACACAGCCACCACTCTCTGGGTGAAGAAGTTTCTCCTCATCTCTGTCCTAAATGGTCTACCCTGTATTTTTAAGCTGTGTCCTCTGGTTCAGCACTCACCCATCAGCGGAAACATGTTTCCTGCTGCCAGAGTGTCCAATCCTTTAATAATCTTATATGTCTCAATCAGATCCCCTCTCAGTCTTCTAAACTCAAGGGTATACAAGCCCAGTCGCTCTAGTCTTTCAGCGTAAGGTAGTCCCGCCATTCCAGGAATTGACCTCATGAACCTACGCTGCACTCCCTCAATAGCCAGAATGTCTTTCCTCAAATTTGGAGACCAGAACTGCACACAGTACTCCAGGTGTGGTCTCACCAGGGCCCTGTACAGCTGCAGAAGAACCTCTTTGCTTCTATACTCAATTCCTCTTGTTATGAAGGCCAGCATGCTATTAGCCTTCTTCACTACCTGCTGTACCTGCATGCTTACCTTCATTGACTGGTGGACAAGAACACCCAGATCTCTCTGAACAGCCCCTTTACCTAAATGGATTCCATTGGGGTAGTAATCTGCCTTCCTGTTCTTGCCACCAAAGTGGATAACCATACATTTATCCACATTAAACTGCATCTGCCATGCATCTGACCACTCACCTAACTTGTCCAGGTCACCCTATAATCTCCTAACATCCTCCTCACATTTCACCCTGCCACCCAGCTTAGTATCATCAGCAAATTTGATAATGTTATTGCTAATACCATCTTCTATATCATTAATATATATTGTAAAAAGCTGCGGTCCCAGCACTGATCCCTGCGTTACCCCACTGGTCACTGCCTGCCATTCCGAAATGGAGCCGTTTATCACTACTCTTTGTTTCCTGTCAGCCAACCAACTTTCAATCCAAGTTAGTACTTTGCCCCCAATACGATGCGCCCTAATTTTGCTCACTAACCTCCTATGTGGGACTTTATCAAAAGCTTTCTGAAAGTCCAGGTACACTACATCTACTGGATCTCCCTCGTCCATCTTCAGAGTTACATCCTCAAAAAATTCCAGAAGATTAGTCAAACATGATTTCCCCTTCATAAATCCATGCTGACTCTGACCTATCCTGTTACTACTATCCAGATGTGTCATAATTTCATCCTTTATAATGGACTCCAGCATCTTTCCCACCACTGAGGTCAGACTAACTGGTCTATAATTTCCTGCTTTCTCTCTCCCACCTTTCGTAAAAAGTGGTACAACATTAGCCACCCTCCATTCCGCAGGAACTGATCCTGAATCTATCGAACTCTGGAAAATAATCACCAATAATGTTCCCATGTATCTGAGCCAAATGGCTGCCCCTTCGTCACTCCCATCTTTCATTTGACAAATGCCCTCCTCAGGCACCATCTTGCTCTTGAATAACGTGTTCATATTGAGCTTGCAAGTGGGCATCAGAGCCACCCCGCATTTGCCACGGGACTATGCCTACATCGGTAAAACTATAGGAATTCATTTTGTGTTTTAAACGGCAGCCGCAGCTTAAACCCACAGAACTCAGCAGCTGCCAGTCCACCCACGTGACCGGGAGATGGGAGCCAGAGGACAGATCAAATCCACACTAGGGCAGACACTAACCATGACTCAGAGACCGAAACTCCGGAGCTAATTAATATGGAAACCTATCTCCTAATCAAATCAAGAGACTGACTGAAACACACCCATATTCATCAATACAGAACCATCCTGACACAAAGGACAGGCATCCACCAGACAGGACCGAACAGACTAATACACACCAGCACCCCAAGGGAACAAAGGGGGGTGCTGGCCTCCAGCCCTCACAGAGAGAGACAAGCAGATAGTACCCGGATGTGTTTACATAATCCAATGAGCACCCTATTGTGTGTACACTGTAACTCTCCAGGGACGGCAGGAAACCCACCATTAGCACCTACTCCAGCGATGATGAGGAACTATCATCCCATTCATACTCAAAATCCTCACATCCTGATAAAGAAAGGTATATAATGTGTAGCAGCGCGCGGGAACAGCAGAACAGCCGAGATTCGGACCTCGGTTGGTCTCCGCCGGTGTTACTGTATCAATAAACATTACCGATTGTTGAACCGCACTCTGGGCTCGGACTGATATCATTTCATCCGCGTTAACAAGCTGATCTCAGTGAAAGGAAAACGTGAGCCCTGATGTTGTGCTATTTCCATCATTCAGGTGAACACTCAAAAACATAAAGTCAAAGTTGCCTCCTCTCCCATTCCCAATGAGTCCACGTGACTCCCCCCAACACGAGGGACAAATCTTGGCGTCGTTTTTTCAAACAGTTCGCCTTCACCCCGCCCAACTGCCAGCAGCTTTGCTCTGATTGGTGCAGTGTGAGTCACGTGTCACCCAACAACCAATGGCAGAGGAAAGGGCGGGAACGGTTGAGCTATAAATAGAGACGATGTGCTTACTGCTTGAGCTTTCTGAGGAAGTGGCTTTGCTGTTTTTGGTGTTTGGACTGAGCCTTTGTGGATGACATACATTTTACCAGAGGAGCTGTTCCTGTGGGGAGGCCTAGCCCTGGGACTGGGCCTCTGAAGGTTGAACACCTGTGTGTGTGCTGGGAAGTGAGCACTTGCTGTATCCTGGAGTTTGGGAGAAGACCTTGCCTTCAGGAGTGAACCAAACCCACCCCCCCTCCTCACCCCTGCCCCTCCCCCCCCCCTGTGAGTTAACTGCATCTGTACTATGTTCCTGTGAGTGGGCCTGGTTTTCCAAGGATGGGCCAGGACTCCATGGAGGCTGAACACCTGTGTGCTGTGCATTTGCTGCCTTTGGGAGTGGACTCCATGTCTGATGATGCATGCTGTAAACTGGAGTGGACTCCATTCCTGAGAATGGAGTCTGTATTTTTGAAGACTATATGTGGACTCTGTACCAGAAAGGACTGTTTTATTTTGATAATTAACTGTGTATGCTGTTTGTTAGGTCTTGCACTGTCTTGTGTCCCCCTGGGTCGGGCAGGCCTTGCTGAGAGCTGGGGAGCTCATGGGTCATCCTGAAAGCTGTCACCCTAAGAGCCGGAGGGTGGGTAAGCCGCCCTGTGAACCTGAAGGTTGGTAGGCTGTCCTGAAAGCCAGAGGATGGATAGGTCACCCTGAGAGCCAGATGGTGGGTAGGCTGTTCTGAGCACTGTCATCCTGAGAAGGGGTAATTGGGATGGACTGTCCTAGAGGTGTACAGGACTTTGGTTAAGCCACAGTTGGCGTACTGTGTGCAGTTCTGGTCGCCTCACTTTAGGAAAGATGTGGAAGCTTTGGAGAGGGTGCAGAGAAGATTTACCAGGATGTTGCCTGGAATGGAGAGTAGGTCGTACGAGGATAGGTTGAGAGTTCTCGGCCTTTTCTCATTGGCACGGCGAAGGATGAGGGGTGACTTGATAGAGGTTTATAAGATGATCAGAGGAATAGATAGAGTAGACAGTCAGAAACTTTTCCCCCGGGTACAACAGAGTGTTACAAGGGGACATAAATTTAAGGTGAAGGGTGGAAGGTATAGGGGAGATGTCAGGGGTGGGTTCTTTACCCAGAGAGTGGTGGGGGCATGGAATGCGCTGCCTGTGGGAGTGGTAGAGTCAGAATCATTGGCGACCTTTAAGCGGCATTTGGATAGGTACATGGATGGGTGCTTAATCTAGGATAGAAGTTCGGCACAACATCGTGGGCCGAAGGGCCTGTTCTGTGCTGTATTGTTCTATGTTCTATGTAGAGGTGGGTGAAAGGTGTCAGTGCAGCTGAGAGCCAGCAGGTGTGTTGGGGCAGGCTGAGATCTGGAAGGCTTGTGGTCTACCCTGCACGCTGTTGTCCCAGGAAGGGGATGGGCTGTCCTAGAGGTGGCTGGAAGGTGTGCCAGGATAGCCCACTGGCTGGATGGTGCATTGGGGTTGGTGAGAGCCCAATGGTATGTAGGGACAGACTGAGACCCAGAAGGTGGGTAGCTGTCCTCAGCGCTGTCAGCCTGGGCAGGTACTGGGGTGGGCTGCCCCAGAGGTGGTCGAAAGGTGTCAGGGTGGACTGAGAACAAGTTAGGGACAAGGGGTGGACCGAGAGCCAGAAGGTGGGTAGGGGCAGGCTGCTTTAGAGCAGCTGGAATATGGGAGGGATGGGGGCTTGCTGGGTCTGTATTGTCTGCGCCTTTTTTTTTCTGTAACTGGATTGTCTTGTGTGTAAAGGTCACTGTTGCTGTCTTTTTATCTTTTGAAACTGGGATTTGTGGTTTGTCCTCATCTCCCTGTAAACTGGTTGAATGGCAGAGTTTGGGGCCTGGCTTTGCTGCTCCTCTCCCTTGTAAAATTGCTGTTGTATACAGCTGTAAATGTTAACTTTTTTTTGTAAATTTGTTTTATAATTTGTTTAATAAAGTACTTAGGGGGCTGACTCTGTTTCACCTGCACATCCACTAATATCATTTATTGTATCCGTTGTTCCCGATGCGGTCTCCTCTACATTGGGGAGACTGGGCGCCTCCTAGCAGAGCGCTTTAGGGAACATCTCCGGGACACCCGCACCAATCAACCAAACCGCCCCGTGTCCCAACATTTCAACACTCCCTCCCACTCTGCCGAGGACATGGAGGTCCTGGGCCTCCTTCACCGCCGCTCCCTCACCACCAGACGCCTGGAGGAAGAACGCCTCATCTTCCGCCTCAGAACACTTCAACCCCAGGACATCAATGTGGACTTCAACAGCTTCCTCATTTCCCCTTCCCCCACCTCCTCCTAGTTTCAAACTTCCAGCTCAGCACTGTCTCCTTGACTTGCCCGGACTTGTCCGACCTGCCTATCTCCTTTTCCACCTATCCACTCCACCCTCTCCTCCTTTGACCTATCACCTTCATCCCCTCCCCCACTCCCCCATTGTACTCTATGCTACTCTCTCCCCACCCCCACCCTCCTCTAGCTTATCTCCCCACGCTTCAGGCTCACTGCCTTTATTCCTGATGAAGGGCTTTTGCCCGAAACGTTGATTTCGCTGCTCGTTGGATGCTGCCTGAACTGCTGTGCTCTTCCAGCACCACTAATCCAGTATTTGGTTTTCAGCATCTGCAGTCATTGTTTTTACCTCTGTGCTGGCTGGTCCACAGTCAGTGTGTTACAATTGGTTTCTGCTTCCCTTTTTTTGGAGGGAGGGGGAAACATGACTCCTGATACCTGAACTGGTTGAATTATCTAGCCAGTTTTTGTATTCCTTTAGTAAGGACTGATTTCTAAACTCCTGATGCACACAATATGACTCAATTCTCAGGATTGTTGTTTCACTGGCTGGTTATTAGCCTGTGTTACTCTTTTCTCTCCTTTTTTACTTTTGAGAAAAGGACAATGTTAATTTTGTGGTAGGGCTTAGCCCTTGGACTCTAGTTTTCTTTGGTTTTTTTTGGATGTATCTTTACTTTTTTTGGTGTTTTGGACTGAGCCCTTTTGAAGAAATTATAACCTTCCAGAGGAGCTGTTCCTGTGGAGAGGCCTAGCCCTGGGACTGGGCCTCTGAAGGTTGAACACCTGTGTGTGTGCTGGGAGGTGAGCACTTGCTGTATCCTGGAGTTTGGGAGAAGACCTTGCCTTCAGGAGTGGACCAAACCCCTGAGAGTTAACTGCACCTTTACAATGTACTGTGTTCCTGTGAGTGGGCCTGGTTCTCTAAGGATGGGCCAGGACTCCATGGAGACTGAACGCTTGTGTGCTTAGGGGTGTGCATTTGCTGTCTCTGGGAGTGGACTCTGCCCATGGTGGTGGACTCTGTAGTTTGGAATGGACTCCATTTCTGACAATGCACCTCGTAAACTGGAGTGGACTGTGTTCCTGGGAATGGACTCTATATTGTGAAGACTCTCTATATTTGGGATCTGTGTATCAGAAAGGACTCCTTTTATTCCCATAATTAACTCTATCATGCTGTTTGTTGGGGTCTATCACCTGCATTGTCTTGTGTCCCCCTGGGTCGGGCAGGCCTTGCTGTGAGCTGGGAGGCTCAAGGGTTGTCCTGAAAGCTGTCACCCCGAGAGTCGGAGGGTGGTAGGCCATCCTGTGAACCTGAAGGTTGGTAGGCTGTCCCGAAAGCCAGAGGGTGGGTAGGCCAGTCGCTCTGAGAGCCAGAAGGTGGGTAGGCTGTTCTTCTCGGGACGACAGTGCTCAGGGGTAATCGGGACGGGCTATCCTGGAGGTGGTCGGAAGATGTCAGAGCAGCCGAGAGCCAGGAAGCACGTAGGGGCAGGCAGATGTGGGATATAGGTAAATAGTGTTACTTCTGCAATTCTATTTTACAAAGTAAAATGAACTCACACCAGTGTGTAACTGTTTTTAGCCAAGAGCTGAGTCTCCTTATAATACCCCAATACTACCAGTGCGGCAATCCGATGGAACTTATCGATTTGGTGCAGGGTTTGAGAACATTAAATCTTATAGTTCAGATCAGGTACCCAGTGGTGCCAAACCCCTATATGTTAAGTAAGATTCCCCCATGACCACACATGGTTTAGTGTGATAGATTTAAAGGATGCCTTTTGCGCTTGTCCCTTGGCAGAGGAAAGATTTCGGACTATCCCCCTATGAAATCTTATTTGGATTACCTTCCTTGGGAACGAATGGAGAATTGCCAATTCCTGAAACTAAAGATTAGTTTTAAAAAGAAGTATATACTGGGCTTCTCCTCTTTGTCAGGGTTTATTGGCACAGACTCCACCCCTCGAATTCACCATTCATCCCATCCGGCCGGGAGATTGGGTCTTAGTAAAATCATGGACAGAGACTAAATTGCAGCTGGGCTGGGAAGGGCCGTACCAGGCTCTTTTGACGACCGAAACGGCGATAAGGACGGTGGAGAAAGGCTGGACTCACTACACTCGGATCAAAGGGCCAGTGGACCCTCCCGTGGAGGAAGAAGTCTGGACAGCCGAATCAACGCAAGATCGGCTGAAACTCAGACGAAAGAGACTTTGAGTAACTGATTATACAGTGGCGACGCGAGCGCGGGAATATTTCTGTAAGATTGTATATTAAGTCTTTTTGTGCTTCAGCATGCTGTTTAGAATACTGGGAATGCTTAGAGTTATGATGCTCGCCCTCTAGTATTGGGATTTTGTCAAATATCATGTTCATATGTATTATTAACAGTTCCTGAGTCTTATAATCCACAAGTAATAGCCGCTGATGTATGCAGCTTAGTAAATTGTGGGGATGTAGATAATCAGAGACAGTACCACAGCTCTGAGATACATCTTAAGTCCTATGGGGGCGGTACTTAGTATAATGGTATTGTGACAGTACACTGGGCCCCCTTCCAACCAGCTCGCGATTGTCCTGATAAAGAGTGTAACCCAATATACCTGACAATAAGGAAAACCACATGGCACAAAGTAATCGGGGGGGGGGCAGGCACCTATGAGATACAATTAAATGAAACATTGGGATAGAAATGAAAGCAAATGGGAAGGATTTCTTGGGCTGTTGTTTTTCAAACTAGTGTAAGAGAGGGAAAATGGGTAGAACTACTGGGTAATATACAACCTTTCACCCCTCCCGGTGATCCTAAAGTAGAAAAATTTAGAGGTAAAGGACTTGAAACAGACCATTGAAATAGAAACTGGGTATGGGGATGTAAATGCCTGGGTTGAATGGGTAAAGTAGACTGTAAAAAGTCTGAACGAAAGCAATTGCTATACACGCGCCTCCGGTCAGTCAGTGGCCCAGGTGGTTCCCTTTCCACTCGGGTGGAAGGGAGACAGGAAGGGCATGAAATGTATGATAGCCCTGTACCAGGATGAGACTGCGTGGAATGATAGGAATTGTACCTCCCTATCTCTGATGTTCCCTCCCTTGGAGAAGAAAGATGAAAAAGTTCCCCGCCCCCCCCACATTTTCCGTCGCAGTTGGAAATCACATGTCGTGTGTGCGTAGACGAGGTACAAGTCGGTCGAGAGATTTGGGGGGAGCTGAAATTAAGAATGTCACCGAAACGGAGAAGGGAGGGAGCTACTCAGCACTAGAGGTTCCCCGAGTGGATCTGTGGTGGGACTGTGGAGGCAAAATACTGAGACCCACGCTACCTCCCAATTGGAGAGGGATGTGTACAATTGGCAATTCCATTTACCCTGGCATTTGAGAAGGAAAAGATAGTAGGGAAAAAGGGAAGGGGTAAGAGATTACTGTTAGACACTACTTTCGATGACAGGATTTATCTCGATTCTGTAGGAGTCCCTAGGGGGGTACCTGATGAGTTCGAGGCTCGTAACCAGATTGCAGCAGGCTTTGAGTCAGCTCTCTTCTGGTGGGTAACAATTAATAAAAATGTAGATTGGATAAATTACATTTTCTATAATCAACAGCGATTTATAAATTATACAAGAGATGTGGTTAAAGGAATATCAGACCAGCTTGATGCGACAAGTCGGATGGCGTGGGAAAACAGAATGGCCCTTGAGATGATTTTAGCGGAAAAAGGGTGATGTTAGGAGGAAGCTGTTGTACCTTTATTCCTAATAACACTGCACCTGATGGTTCAATTACTCGGGCCTTAAGGGGATTGACTACCTTAGCAGAGGAACTGGCTGAGAATCCAGGAGTAGACACATCTCTCAGGATGGCTTGAGTCCTGGTTTGGAAGGTAGAAGGGGGTGGTGGTTTCTATCCTTACTTCCCTGATAGTAGTAGTCGGGGTATTGGTGGCCATTGGCTGTTGTATACAGGGTGTGATACAAGGGCTCACCCAAAGACTGATTGAAACAGCCTTGATGAAACAGGTGCCCCTAAAAGAAAAATGCAGAAGATAACAAATGGTAATTAAAGAAAAGGGGAAACTGTGGGATATAGGTAAATTTAATGTTCCTTCTGCAATTCCATTTTACAAAGTAAAATGAACTCTCACCAGTGTGTAATTGTTTTAGCCAAGAGCTGAGCCAACAAGAATGGAAACGATGTGAAGGAACTATATAATTGTTTTTGTATTAGCTAAAATGGTATGCCAGAATGAAATGTCTATCATTTTTTGCAGTCACATTACGGGCAAGTAGATAAGATGTTGTGAGGGGATGAAGTTAAGCTAGATACGCCTGTACAAACAGTAGGTATAAACATCTGTTTCCCACTTTTACAGAGACAGAGGATCAAACCCCAATTAAAAGGGTCATAGGGATCAGAACAGCCTCGGGAAAGGCACAGATGGAGGGGGTAGATAATGAAGAAGAGAGAATATGCCCAACAATGACCCACAGCAGGATGAGGTCAAACGGCCTTGAGGCCAGAAATAAGCATTTTGTCACAGACAAGGCCGGATAAGGCAAGAGATAAACAGGGGTAATGGGGGCCGGTCTTAGGGAAGTGGAAGATGTAAGCAGGGGAGGAGCAATGTAAAACAAAAGAAATCAAATCATATAAATGTTGTGTATGAATTGAATTTGGGTTGTGTATGTCCTCTGCCTTATAGGCACTGGACATCACACCCACTTGCAAGTGTAAAATAAATGACACTAATGATTCAGATCTTGTCTCGGACTGAAATTATTGAAGTGTGTGAGCTTTATTTCTCACACTGAGATCTGGAAAGCTTGTGGGCTGCCCTGCACGCTGCCTTCCCTGGGGAAGGGGACGGGCTGTGTCAGGGCAGCCCACTGGCCGCTGGGTGAGAGCCCAATGGTATGTAGGAGCAGACCAAGAGACAGAAGGTGGGTAGCTGTCCTCAGTGCTCTCACACTGGGCGGGTACTGGGGTGGGCTGTCCTAGAGGTGGTCAAAAGGTGGGTCAGGGCGGACCGAGAACTGGCAGGGGCATGGGGTGGACAGAGCTGGAAGGTGCGTTGGAGTGGGCTGCCTTCGAGTGGTTGGAAGATAGGAGGGATGGGGGCTTGCTGGGTCTGTATTGTATGCACTTTCTATTCTGTAATTGGATTATCTTTATGTCCAAATCTCATTGTTGCTATCTTGTAATGTTTGAAACTGGGATTTGAGGTTTGTCCTCATTTCCCTGTAAACTGGTTGAACGGTAGGGTTTGGGGCCTGGCTTTGCTGCTCCCTTCCCTTGTAAGATTGCTCTTTGTATACAGCTGTAAATGCTAACTGTTTATTGAAAACTGTTTTGTAATTTTTTAATAAAATAATAAAAAACAGGAGATTCCGAGTCTTCTCAATGTAGGGAACTGACTCTGTGCTGGCTGGGCCACAGTCAGTGTGTTACTGTTGGTTTCTGGGTTTTTTTGGGAGGGAAAACCTGATTCCTGAACTGGCTGAATTATTTAGCCAGTGGTATTCCTTTAGTGAGGACTGATTTTCCAAACTCCTGATGCATACAGTGTATTTCAGGTGTAACTCTGTTCTCATTAGGGGATTGTTGTTTCACTGGCTGGTTCCAGCCTGTTCCTCTTTGTCCTTTTCCCAAAGTAAAAAAGAGAAATGTGGATTTTGTGGCAGGACTTAGCCCTTGGACACTCGGTGTTTTTTTTTTGTATGTGTCTTCACTGTTTTTGGTGTTTGGACTGAGCCCTTGTGAGAAATCACTACCTTCCCGATGAGCTGTTCCTGTGGGGAGGCCGAGCCCTGAGACTGGGCCTCTGAAGGTTGAACACCTGTGTGTGCGCTGGGAGGTGAGCACTTGCTGTATCCTGGAGTTTGGGAGAAGAACTTTGTCAGGAGTGGACCAAACCCCTGAGTTAACAGCACCTTTACAATGTACTGTGTTCCTATCAGTGGGCCAGGTTCTCCAAGTATGGGCCAGGACTCCATGGAGATTGAATATCTGTGTGCTTTGGGGTCTGCATTTGCTGCCCTCGCTTGGGGACTCCACCCTCGCTTGTCCTGAAAGCTGTCACCCTGAGAGCCGGAGGGTGGGTAGGCCACCCCAACGCTGGTTGCCCTGAGAACTAGAAGATGGGTCGGCTGTTCTGAGCGCAGTCATCCCGAGAAGGGGCTAATCGGGACGGGCTGTCCTAGAGGTGGTTGGAAGGTGTCAGAATGGCTGAGAGCCAGAAGGCTTGTCGGCTGCCCTGTGCACTGTCGTCCCAGGGAAAGGGGGTGGGCTGTCTTAGAGGTGGTCAGACGGTGTGCCAGGGCAGTCCACGGGCCTGATGGCACATCGGGGTGGGTGAGAGCCCAATGGTACGTCGGGGCAGAGAGCCCAAAGACGGTTAGGCCGCCCTCAGCACTGTCACCCTGGGCAAGTACTGGGGCAGGTTGTCCTAGAGGTGGTCGGAAGGTGTGCCAAGGTGGACAGAGAACTGGAAGCGGCATGAAGTGGACTGAGAGCTGGAAGGTGCGTAGGGGCAGGCTGCCTTAGAATGGCTGGAAGGTGAGAAGGATCGGGGGGGGGGGGGGGGCTTGCTGGGTTTGAGGGTCTGTACTGTATGCACTGTCTTATATAATTGCACTGTCTTGTATGTACATATGTCATTGTTACTGTTTTGTAATGATTGAAACTGGGATTTGAAGTTCCTCGTTTCCCTGAAAACTGGTCGTATGGTAGGGTTCGGGGCCTGGCTTTGCTGCTGCTCTCCCTTGGAAAATTGCTGTTTCTCTGTATACAGCTGTTACTGTGAACTGTTTTGTAAACTATCAATTGTTTTTAATTAAAATAAAACAGGAGAGTCCGAAGTTCTGTTCACTGGGACCTGGCTCTGAGCAAGCTGGGCAAGACTCTATTGCTGTGTGTGTAAATGAAGGGTGGCTCGGTGATGGGATACCAGCCTCGAGTTATTTCTGTGATGTTAATCTGAAGGAAAATCTTCAGGACAGGTTCAGCATCACACAGTTAGTTATAGAGTCATAGAGATGTACAGCACGGAAACAGACCCTTCGGTCCAACCCATCCATGTCAACCAGATATTCCAACCCAATCTAGTCCCATCTGCCAGCGCCCAGCCCATATCCCTCCAAACCCTTCCTATTCATATACCCATCCAAATGCCTTTTAAATGTTGCAATTGTACCAGCCTCCACCACATCCTCTGGCAGCTCATTCCATACACGTACCACCCTCTGGGTGGAAAAAGTTGTCCCTTAGATCTCTTTTATATCTTCCCCCTCACCCTAAACCTATGCCCTCTAGTTCTGGACTCCCCGACCCCAGGGTAAAGACTTAGGATAAATAGACAATCTGTACCCCTCATTATTTTGTAAACCTCTATAAGGTCACCCCTCAGCCTCCAATGCTCCAGGGAAAACAGCCCCAGTCTGTTCAGGCTCTCCCTGGAGCACAGATCCTCCAACCCTGACAACATCCTTGTAAATCTTTTCTGAACCCTTTCAAGTTTCACAACATCTTTCCGATAGGAAGGAGACAAGAATTGCACACAATATTCTGACAGTGGCCTAACCATGGTCCTGTACAGCTGCAACATGACCTCCCAACTCCTGTACTCAATACTCTGACCAATAAAGGAAAGCATACCAAATGCTGCCTTCACTATCCTGTCTACCTGCGACTCTACTTTCAAGGAGCTATGAACCTGCACTCCAAGGTCTCTTTGTTCAGCAACACTCCCTAGGACCTTACCATTAAGTGTATAAATCCTGCTAAGATTTGCTTTCCCAAAATGCAGCACCTCGCATTTATCTGAATTAAACTCCATCTGACACTTCTCAGCCCATTGGCCCATCTGGTCCAGATCCTGTTGTAATCTGAGGTAACCCTCTTCACTGTCCACTACACCTTCAATTTTGGGGTCATCTGCAAACTTACGAACTATACCTCTTATGCTCACATCCAAATCATTTACATAAATGACAAAAAGTCGAGGGTCCAGCACCGATCCTTGTGGCACTCCACTGGTCACAGGCCTCCAGTCTGAAAAACAACCCTCCACCACCACCCTCTGTCTTCTACCTTTGAGCCAGATCTGTATCCAAATGGCTAGTTCTCACTATCTTCCATGAGATCGAACCTTGCTCACCAGTCTCCCATGGGGAACCTTGTCAAACACCTTACTGAAGTCCATATAGATCACATCTACTGCTCTGCCCTCATCAATCTTTGTTATTTCTTCAAAAAACCCAATCAAATTTGAGACATGATTTCCCACGCACAAAACCATGCTGACTATCCCAAATCAGTCCTTGCGTTTCCAAATACATGTACATCCTGTCCCTCAGGATTCCCTCCAACAACTTGCCCACCACCGAGGTCAGGCTCACTGGTCTATAGTTCCCTGGCTTGTCTTTACCACCCTTCTTAAACAGTGGCACCACGTTTGCCAACCTCCAGTCTGCCGGCACCTCACCTGTGACTATCGATGATACAAATATCTCAGCAAGAGGCCCAGTAATCACTTCTCTAGCTTCCCACAGAGTTCTCGGGTACACCTGATCAGGTCCTGGGGATTTATCCACCTTTAACTGTTTCAAGACATCCAGCACTTCCTCCTCCGTAATCTGGACATTTTGCAAGATGTCACCATCTATTTCCCTACAGTCTATATCTTCCATATCCTTTTCCACAGTAAATACTGATGCAAAATATTCATTTAATATCTCCCCCCATCTCCTGCGGCTCCACACAAAGGCCGCCTTGCTGATCTTTGAGGGGCCCTATTCTCTCCCTAGTTACACTTTTGTCCTTAATATGTTTGTAAAAACCCTTTGGATTCTCCTTTAATTCTATTTGCCAAAGCTATCTCATGTCCCCATTTTGCCCTCCTGATTTTCCTCAAGTATGCTCCTACTGCCTTTATACTCTAAGGATTCACTTGATCTAACTTTCTATACCTGACATATTTCCTTCTTTTTTCTTAACTAAACCCTCAATTTCTTTAGTCATCCAGCATTCCCTATACCTACCAGCCTTCCCTTTCACCCTGACAGGAATATACTTTCTCTGGATTCTTGTTATCTCATTCCTGAAGGCTTCCCATTTTCCAGCCGTCCCTTGACCTGCGAACATCCGCCTCCAATCAGCTTTTGAAAGTTCTTGCCTCATACCGTCAAAATTGGCCTTTTTCCAATTTAGAACTTCAACTTTTAGATCTGGTCTATCCTTTTACATCACTAATTTAAATCTAATAGAATTATGGTCGCTGGCCCCAAAGTGCTCCCCCACTGACACCTCAGTCACCTGCCCTGCCTTATTTCCCAAGAGTAGGTCAGGTTTTGCACCTTCTCTAGTAGGTACATCCACATACTGAATCAGAAAATTGTCTTGTACACACTTAAATTTCTCTCCATCTAAACCTTTAACACTATAGCAGTCCCAGTCGATGTTTGGAAAGTTAAAATCCCCTACCATAACTGCCCTATTATTTTTACAGATAACTGAGATCTCCTTACAAGTTTGTTTCTCAATTTCCCTCTGACTATTGGGGGGGTCTATAATACAATCCCAATAAGGTGATCATCCCTTTCTTATTTCTCAGTTCCACCCAAATAACTTCCCTGGATGTATTTCCAGGAATATCCTCCCTCAGCACAGCTGTAATGCTGTCCCTTATCAAAAATGCCACTCCCCCTCCTCTCTTGCCTCCCTTGCTATCCTTCCTGTAGCATTTGTATCCTGGAACATTCAGCTGCCAGTCCTGCCCATCCCTGAGCCATGTTTCCGTAATTGCTACGATATCCCAGTCCCATGTTCCTAACCATGCCCTGAGTTCATCTGCCTTCCCTGTTAGGCCTCTTGCATTGAAATAAATGCAGTTTAATTTATTAGTCCTACCTTGTCCCTGCCTGCTCTGACTGTTTGACTCACTTCTGTTCTCAGATTTCCCTGCCAGTATATTAGTCCCCTTCCAATTTAGGTGCAATCTGTCCTCCTTGTACAGGTCACTTCTACCCCAGAAGAGATTCCAATGATCCAAAAATGTGAATCCTTCTCCCATACACCAGCTCCTCAGCCATGTATTAATCTGCACTCTCCTCCTATTCCTGCCCTCACTAGCTCATAGCACTGGGAGTAATCCAGATATTACTACTCTCGAGGTCCTCCTTTTTGAATTTCTGCCCAACTCTCTCTAATCTCCCTTCAGAATCTCAACCTTTTCCCTTCCTATGTTGTCCACATTGGAACCAATGACCTCCTGCTGGTCCCTCTTCCCCCGTGAGAACATTCTGCACCCTCTCTGAGACATCCTTGATCCTGGCACCAGGGAAACAACACACCATTCTGCTTTTTCTCTGCTGGCCACAGAAACATCTGTCTGTACCTCTGACCTCTGAAGATTGATAAGTCCCCAGGGCCTGATGGTCTACATTCCAGGGTACTGAAGGAGGTGGCTCGAGAAATCGTGGATGCGTTGGTGATTATTCTCCAGAGTTCGGTAGATTCGGGATCAGTTCCTGTGGAATGGAGGGTGGCTAATGTTGTACCACTTTTTTAAAAAAGGTGGGAGAGAGAGAAAGCAGGAAATTATTGACCAGTTAGTCTGACCTCAGTGGTGGGAAAGATGCTGGAGTCTATTATAAAGGATGAAATTATGACACATCTGGATAGTAGTAACAGGATAGGTCAGAGTCAGCATGGATTTATGAAGGGGAAATCATACTTGACTAACCTTCTGGAATTTTTTGAGGATGTAACTCTGAAGATGGACGAGGGAGATCCAGTAGATGTAGTGTACCTGGACTTTCAGAAAGCTTTTGATAAAGTCCCACACAAGAGGTTAGTGAGTAAAATTAGGGCGCATGGAATTGGGGGCAAAGTACTAGATTGGATAGAGAATTGGTTGGCTGACAGGAAACAAAGAGTAGTGATAAACGGCTTCCTTTCAGAATGTCAGGCAGTGACCAGTGGGGTACCGCAGGGATCAGTGCTGGGACCGCAGCTTTTTACAATATATATTAATGATATAGAAGATAGTATTAGTAATAACATTAGCAAATTTGCTGATGATACAAAGCTGGGTGGCAGGGTGAAATGTGAGGAGGATGTTAGGAGATTACAGGGTGACCTGGACAGGTTAGGTGAGTGGTCAGATGCATGGCAGATGCAGTTTAATGTGGATAAATGAATGGTTATCCACTTTGGTGGCAAGAACAGGAAGGCAGATTACTACCTAAATGGAATTAAGTTAGGTAAAGGGGCAGTACAGAGAGATCTGGGTGTTCTTGTCCACCAGTCAATGAAGGTAAGCATGCAGGTACAGCAGGTAGTGAAGAAGGCTAATAGCATGCTGGCCTTCATAACAAGAGGAATTGAGTATAGAAGCAAAGAGGTTCTTCTGCAGCTGTACAGGGCCCTGGTGAGACCACACCTGGAGTACTGTGTGCAGTTCTGGTCTCCAAATTTGAGGAAAGACATTCTGGCTATTGAGGGAGTGCAGCGTAGGTTCACGAGGTCAATTCCTGGAATGGCGGGATTACCTTACACTGAAAGACTGGAGCGACTGGGCTTCTAAACCCTTGAGTTTAGAAGACTGAGAGGGGATCTGATTGAGACATATAAGATTATTAAAGGATTGGACACTCTGGAGGCAGGAAACATGTTTCCGCTGATGGGTGAGTCCCAAACCAGAGGACACAGCTTAAAAATACGGGGTAGACCATTTAGGACAGAGATGAGGAGAAACTTCTTCACCCAGAGAGTGGTGGGTGTGTGGAATGCTCTGTCCCAGAGGGCAGTGGAGGCCCAGTCTCTGGATTCATTTAAGAAAGAGTTGGATAGAGCTTTCAAAGATAGTGGAATCAAGGGTTATGGAGATAAGGCAGGAACAGGATACTGATTAAGGATGATCAGCCATGATCATATTGAATGGTGGTGCAGGCTCAAAGGGCTGAATGGCCTACTCCTGCGCCTATTGTCTATTGTACAGAATCCCCTAACACAATTGATCTCTTGGTAGCCGACGTACCCCTCGTTGCATTACAGCCAGTCTCAATGCCAGAAACTTGGCTGTTTGTGCTACGTTCCCCCGAGAATCCATCACCCCCTACATTTTCCAAAACAGCATACCTGTTTGAAATGGGTATATCCACAGAAGGCTCCTGCACTAGCTGCCTACCTCTCTTACCCTTCCTGGAGTTAACCCATCTATGTGACTGTATTTGAGACTTAACTGAGATTAGGATTTATCACTGGAGGTGATAAAAGGAGGAAATAATTAACCTGTAATTATTGAAAAGGGTGAAGGATAGATTAGAGCACAAACTAAGAGCAGTTTGGGGGGAGTGGAAGTTGAGTGAGTAAGGCTCCTGACATTGAGAAGCCCCATATGGAGACTGGTAATTAGCGGTGTTCCCACAAGTCTAGTCTTAGATCCTCCGTTTGTAGTGATATGATCTGGAAGGAAATTTGGGTGGTCTGATTCATCCATTTGCAGATGACATGAAGATTGATTCAATTGCTGACAACTGTGAAACGATACAACGCGATATAGATTCATTGGTGACTTGGGCACAGAAAGGGCAGGTGGAGTTTAACCCAGACAAATGTGAGGTGATGCATTTTAGAGGATCAAATTTAGATGTGAATTATATTGTAAATGGCAGAACTCTTGGAACATTAACTCAAGGAGGGATCTGGGCATGCAGGACCATAGTTTCCTATAAGTGGTAACACAGGTGGCCAAGGTGATGAAGAAGGGCATGCTTGTCTTCATTGACTAGGCATGGAGTACAAGACTTGGCGAACCATGTCATAGCGAGAAAAACCCTTATTGGGCTGCGTTTCGAGTATTGTAAGACCATAACACACAGGAGCAGAAATTAGGCCATTCAGCCCATCGTGTCTGCTTTGCCATTCAATCATGACTGATATGTTTCTCAACCCCATTCTCCTGCTTTCTCCCCTTAAACCTTTAATCACCGTGACAATCAAGAACCTGTTTATCTCCATCTTAAGTACACACAATGATCTGGCCTCCACAGCCTTCTGTAGGAGTGAACTCTATAGGTTCACCACTCTGTGGCTGAAGAAGTTTCTCCTTCTCTCTGTTCTAAAAGGTCTTCCCTTACTCTCGGTGTATGCTCTCTGCTACCAGTGGAAATATCTTCTCAACATCCACTCTGTCCAGGCCATTTGGTGTTCTGTAAGTTTCAATTAGATCCCCCCCCCTTTTCCTGCTAAACTCCATCGAGTATAGGCAGAGTCCTCAAATGTTCCTCATACGTTAAGATTTTCATTCCTGGGACCATTGGAGTGAACCTCCTCTGAACCCGCTCCAGGGCCAATTACATCCTTCCTGAGATACTGGGCTCAAAACTGCACAGAATACTCCAAATGTGGTCTGACCAGAGCCTTATCGAGCCTCAGATATATATATATATATCCCTGCTTTTACATTCAAATCCTTTCAAAATAAAAGCCGTCATAGCATTTGCCTTCCGAACACTGACTCATCCTGCAAGGTTACCTTGTGAAAATCCTGGACTAGAATTCTCAAGTCCCTTTGCATTTCAGATTTCTGAATTTTCTCCCCATTTAGAAAATAGTCCATGCCTCTACTCTTCCTACCAAAGTGCATCACCTCACACTTTCCCACGTTGTATTCCATCTGCCACTTCTTTGCTCACTCTCTTGAACCGTCCAAATCCTTCTGCCGCCTCCTCAATGCTACCTGTCCCTCTATCATTTTATCATTCTGAAGGGAAGAGGGTGACCAGCCCAAAGTCATGGTCCACATAGGTACCAACAACATAAATAGAGAGAGAGATAGGGATGTAAGGCAGGATTTCTCGGAGCTAGGGTGGAAGCTGAGAGTGAGAACAAACAGTTGTTATCTCTGGATTGTTACCCATGCCACATGATACTGAGGCAAAGAACAGGGAGAGATATCAGCTGAACATGTGGCTGCAGGGATGGTGCAGGAGGGAGGGTTTCAGGGTTATAGATAATTGGGGCTCATTCTGGAGATGGTCTTCACTTGAACCAAAGGGATATTAACACCCTGGGTGGGAGGTTTGCTAGTGCTATTCAGTTGGGTTTAAACTAACTCAGCAGGAAGGTAGGAACCTGTGTTGAAGTTCCAGTACTCAGGAGGATGAGAGTCGGGTAGGCACGGACAGGATTTCACGGTCACAGGAGTGTGCTGGTAGACAGCAAGCTGGTTTGAGGTTTGTCTACTTCAATGCCAGAAGTATCCGGAATAAGATAGGTGAGCTTGCAGCATAGATAGGTACCTGGGACTTCGATGTTGTGGACATTTCAGAGACGTGGATAGATCAAGTCAGGAATGGATGTTGCAGGTTCCAGGGTTTGCATCTTAAGATCAGGGAAGGTGTGGCCTTGTTAATCAAGGACGGTTTAATGGTGGCTGAAAGAACTTTTGCTGAGGACTCCTCTACTGAGGTGGTATGGGCTGACCATTGAAACAGGAGAGGTCACACTGCTGAGAGATTTTTTTAAATAGGCCTCTGCAGAGTTCCAGGGAGGAGGAGGAGAGGATTGGCAAAAGGATTCTGGGCAGGAGAGAAAGGAAGAGGGTGGTCATTATGGGGGACTTTAACTTCCTCAACATTGACTGGAAATGCTATAACTCTAATACCTCGGATGGATCAGGTTTTGTTCAATGTGTGTAGGAGGGTTTCCTGACACAGGTATGTCGAAGGGGAAGGGCCGACAAGAGGGGAGGCCACACTGGATCTGGTACTTGGTAATGATAGGCCTGGTATTTGATTTAGTGATAGGTGAGCACTTTGCAGATAGTGACCATAGTTCGTTTACTTTTAGTTTAGCGATGGAAAGGGATAGGTACATACCACAGGGAAAGAGTTATAGATGGGGAAGGACAATTATAATCTGATTAGGCAAGACCTAGGATGCATCGAATGGGGCAGCAAAATGCAGGGGCTGGAAACAATGAAAATATGGTTTAAGGAACAGATATTGCGTATCTTTGGTAGGTATGTCCCTGTCAGGCAGGGTGGAAGTGATTAGGTAAGGGAACTGTGATTTGCTAAAGAAATTGCATCTCTTGTTAAGCGGCAGAGGGAGGCTTATGTGACATTGAGGCATGATGGTTAAGATGAGGTGATGGAGAGTTTCAGATTAGCTAGGAAGGATTTAGAGTTAAGAGCAAAGAGGACTCGAGCAGTCTTTAGCAGGTAAAATAAAGGAGAACTCTCAAGTTTTCTATCAGTATGTGAGGAATAAAAGGATGACTAGGGTAGGAATCAGGCCAGTCAAAGACAGAAGTGGGATGTTGTGTGTGGACCCTGTGGAGATCAGAGAGTTGCTAAATGAATATTTCTCATCCGTTTTCACTCATGAAAAGGAGACTGCAGTAGAGGAGAAGACTGAGATATGGGCTATTAGACTAGAAAGGATTGAAGTTAGCAAGTAGGAGGTGTTATCAGTTCTAGAAGGTGTGAAAATAGATAGGTCCACTGGGTCGGATGAGATTTTTCCAAGAATTCTCTGAGAAGCTAGGGAGGAGATGGTGGAGCCTTTGGCCTTGATCTTTGAGTCGTCATTGTCTACAGGTTTAGCACCACGGACTGGAGGATTGCAACTGTTGTGCCCCTGTTCAAGGAGGGCAGTAGTGGTTAACCAGGTAATTATAGACCAGTATTTCGTCTGTTGGAGGAAGTTTTGGAAAATATTACAAGAGAGGATTTGTAATCATCTAGCAGGCAACAATTTGATTGGAAATAGTCAACGTGGATTCATCAAGGGCAGGTAGTGTCTCTCAAACCTCATTAAGGTTTTTGAGAAGGTGACCAACCATGTGGATGAGGGTAGGGCAGTTGACTTGGTGTACATGGACTTTAGCAAATCCTTAAGGTTCCACATGGAAGGCTACGAGAGAAAGTGTGGAGGCATGGGATTGAGGGTTATTTACTAGTTTGGATTAGAAACTGGCTTTCTGATCATTTTTATAAACTACTTAGATGCAGGCAGAGGTGAATGGGTTAGTAAGTTTGCAGATGACACTAAAGTCAGAGTAGAGGACTGTGTGGAAGAGTGTTATAGATTGCAGGGGGACTTGGATAAACTGCAGAATTGGGCAAAGAGATGGCAAATGGAGTTCAATGCAGATAAATGTGAGGTGATACACTTTGGGAAGAATAACAGGAAGGCAGAGGACTGGGTCAATGAAAAGATTCTTGGTCGTGTGGATGTTAACCAAACCGGCCATTCACATAACTAATAGCTCAGACCGCTGGAAATCCACAGAGTACCAGCTTGACAAATTGACTAGGTGGTTCACCCCAGCCCATAACCTCTCGCATGAACCCCCAGCATTGATCATCACTGATACCACTGGACAGGACCATCCATAGGGAATATCTGCTTGTCAAGAAGCCAGCCATCTGCCCCAGCTAATGCTCCAACCCCCTGCTCCTGACCTCCGCAATGCACCGGCCCATGGCAGAGGGCAGCATTGTGATTTGCACCCCGCGCCTCCCCCCACCCCCAAATGAACAAGTTTGCCCACAATTCCAGTTTCACTACCATCAGGACAGGAGACCAAACCTACCACCTGAAAACATACAGCGGCACTTATTTTGTCTGCAGCCAGAAGGTATACCCCTGGCTGGGCTGCCAATGTTAGGGACTGGGAGCTGTTTCATCGGGTACATGGGACCACTCATTGACCATTCCCAGTCCTCTCCCCTCCAGAAGCTTATTACCTGCAGCAAATACACCCTAACTGGCCCAGACAAGGTTCTCTCCCTATTTGTGCCCACTTACCCAACCCTGCGCCTGGACATAGAGGTACATCAGCTGGCTCCCACACCAGAGAAGATGGTGAATGCCACGGCTGATGTGTTTGCCCAGCTGAATGAAAATCGAATGGCCCTGGACTACTTGCTGGTTGAAAAAGGGGGCACATGCGCCCTCATTGGCGTAGACTGCTGTACCCACATTTCTGAGATCAGTGAAAATATAACTGACCTGGCGCACCACATCTGATAGGCTGCTGCTGTCCTACATGGACAGGAGTCCCATTGGAACTTGTGGAGCAGGGCAACATCCTGGCTTAGCTCACGGGGCACAGCTCTGCTCCACGGTCTGATACCCCTTATTTCTGTTCTTGTGGGTATTGTAGCCCTGGTCAGGACCTTCTGTATGTGCTGCTCCCGGTTGTGTACAGCATCGTTACCCTCCTGCCCCCCCTCACCAAACGTCGATTCTCCTGCTCCTCGGATGCTGCCTGGCCTGCTGTGTTTTTCCAGCACAACATTTTTCAAACACCCCCCCCCACCCCCCCCCACCCCCCCCCACCCCCCCCTCCACCACCCCCCCCCTCCCCCCCCACCACCCCCCCCACCACCCAGCTAGTACAAGTCTGCTGGAGTGACATCTCCACTCTAATACAGCGCCCACTCTGTCAGATTCAGACACCAACGACTACCTCTCCAACACGAGATTAGAGAGGTGGAGAGGTATATGACACAGCATTTTAGGCAGCTTCCAAGGTGCAGGAAAATTGACATTTTGCAAAAGCCCTTCATATACCTGATGAAGGGCTTTTGCCTGAAACGTCAATTTTCCTGCTCCTCAGATGGTGAGGGGCCTCTTGGTTCGAGTTCGGTCAAAAGAATCGACAAATGTGGTCTATTCAAAAAGCAAGGGTCATTAGTTTATTGAATGAAGGAACCTTGATGCAATTCATTCCAGCAACACAGAGATTGAAGCTTCTGTGTTCTGTGGTGAAGTTGCACAATTACATTCGAAAATTACACATTATATGCTTTTTAAGAAATAGTACAGCCTTAATTACAAGAAAGACCAATCACATATAATAAGGTGACATGATTTACAGCAAGTTAATCCAATGATATTTCTTGGGAAAGGGTTCTTCATTCCAAGAAAGGTCCAATCAACCATAATAAGGTGACATGATTGAAGACAGGCTAATCCAATGGGATTCGATGGTAAAAGATATCTTATTTATGTAAATTGTCATGCCATATACTGGTTCAAGGTTAGCTCAAATGATCAATTAATGTGTCAGTATTCAGCTTTTGAAAACTCTATTGTCCTCTTATCTTTGAATTTCAGCTTAGTTCTGTAAATCAGCAGTACAGGTTCACGGGCCATTTTATAGTATTCTTTTAAATCAAGAAACCATTTTGAGTAAATAAAAATCTACATAAATTCAAATTGCCTAAATTCAAATTTTAGATCCTCACTGGCAGGTGGGACTAGATTGGATTGGGATATCTGGTCGGCATGGACGGGTGGGACCGAAGGGTCTGTTTCCATGCTGTACATCTCTATGACTCTATCAAGGATAAACAGTGTATTAGACACAGGACACTGTCCGTCCAATGTACCATACAGTATGGTACCACTGCAATCTAGCAATGTGGAGATTCCCAATGGAGCCTTGTCATTTGGCAGTGATAAGTGAATGGGCTTTCCGAACTCTCTCTACTCTCTCAATACTCTCCACAGCATTAACAACTCCGGTCTGCTTTATGATGAATGGGCCCATTCAGACATAATCCCAAATGGAAAGCAGTAAGTCAGTGTCTGAAAATAACAGCTCAGTCAGGCAGTGAGATTCACTGAGGGGAGGGTGGGGACCCTGTGACAGTGTCACTGAGGGGAGGGGGTGGGGACCCTGTGACAGTGTCACTGAGGGGAGGGGGTGGGGACCCTGTGACGGTGTCACTGAGGGGGTGGGGACCCTGTGACAGTGTCACTGAGGGGGTGGGGACCCTGTGACAGTGTCACTGAGGGGAGGGTGGGGACCCTGTGACAGTGTCACGGAGGGGAGGGTGGGGACCCTGTGACAGTGTCACTGAGGGGAGGGGGTGGGGACCCTGTGACAGTGTCACTGAGGGGAGGGGGTGGGGACCCTGTGACGGTGTCACTGAGGGGGTGGGGACCCTGTGACAGTGTCACTGAGGGGGTGGGGACCCTGTGACAGTGTCACTGAGGGGAGGGTGGGGACCCTGTGACAGTGTCACGGAGGGGAGGGTGGGGACCCTGTGACAGTGTCACTGAGGGGAGAGGGTGGGGACCCTGTGACGGTGTCACTGAGGGGAGGGGGTGGGGACCCTGTAACAGTGTCACTGAGGGGAGGGGGTGGGGACCCTGTGACAGTGTCACTGAGGGGAGGGGGTGGGGACCCTGTGACAGTGTCACTGAGGGGAGGGGGTGGGGACCCTGTGACAGTGTCACTGAGGGGGTGGGGACCCTGTGACAGTGTCACTGAGGGGAGGGGGTGGGGACCCTGTGACAGTGTCACTGAGGGGGTGGGGACCCTGTGACAGTGTCACTGAGGGGAGGGGGTGGGGACCCTGTGACAGTGTCACTGAGGGGAGGGGGTGGGGACCCTGTGACAGTGTCACTGAGGGGGTGGGGACCCTGTGACAGTGTCACTGAGGGGGTGGGGACCCTGTGACAGTGTCACTGAGGGGAGGGTGGGGACCCTGTGACAGTGTCACTGAGGGGAGGGTGGGGACCCTGTGACAGTGTCACTGAGGGGGTGGGGACCCTGTGACAGTGTCACTGAGGGGAGGGGGTGGGGAGCCGAGAGTCTGATCGTGGTCCTGAGTGGGACTGGAGCAGAAACAGGAATAGCATTTGTCTGGTCAATCCTTCAGTAAGTGTAAGTGTAAATTAAAAGGAAGATTTTCTATTCTGTGAAGGTCCGACTGGGGAGTCGAGGTTCATGGTTATCCCATTCCTGAAATCCGAGATGGTTCCTGTACCTTGGGTGAGTATGTCCAGGAAGTGCCTCTGACTGGAGCAGTGTGAGCCTGACCTTTGGATACAGGAGCAGCTGGGTGGAGCATGGGGCATTCACCAGGTGGAAGAATTGTGGGTAATGCATTTCAGGATGTGGTCACCCCTCCTCCTCAACCCTTCCCCCTACACCCCACCCCCCCCTCCACCACCCCCCACCTCCCCCCACCCCCCCCCCAACCTCCCCCCACCCCCCCCCCAACCTCCCCCAGCTTAAGGAAATGTCAGGACAGGGTGAAGGGGTGACCAGACAGAAGAAGGGGACCAGGCAGTTCAAGAGGGAGTTCCCCAAATGTAGGTCAATTGCAAACCAAAATGATGGTTCATTTGTGGAGCCCGGCCAGAGCCAATGCCATGGCATTGTGGGTGTTCCAGATACTCAGGGTGAGGGTGAGGGAGGAAGAAGTGTGGAAGGGCGGTAGTGATCGGGGAGTCACTTGTGAGGGCATTTCAAAGCCGTGATGTATCAATGTGTTGCCTCCTGGGTGTCAGACCCTGATTTGTCATGGAATAACTGAAAGGCACTGAGAGGGGGAACAGTGATCAGCTGGAATTTATGGTCCATATTGGGACCAGTGATCAGAGGGAGAAAGAGAAATGAGGTCCTGCAAGTAGACAGAGGGAGTTAGGTTGGAAATTGAAAGGCAGACCTTTAAAGATAGCAACCTCTGGGTGTTTCTTCGTGTCATGGAGTAGAGAGTATGAGAATGGAAGGGTAGAGTAGATCAATGTGTCACTGGAGAGATGGTGCAGGAAACCAAGCTTTCAATTCTAGAGACGGTGGGCCCTGTCTAAGTTGGATGGGTTCGATCTGAACAGACACAGGAGCATGCTCCTTGTAGGAGTATGATGTCAGAGCTGTAACTGAGACTTGTCTGAAAGATTGCCATGACTAGCAGCATCACATTATTGGGCATTCAGGTGAGATAGAGAGAGGGATGGAAGAGAAAAGAGGTTTCACAATATTGATCAAAGAATCAATTATCACAGTGAGGAGGGAACGCCATCTTGGAGAGATCATCAAATGAATATAGCTTTTTAACAATTACACAAAAGGACAAAAGAGACAAACTTGCTGTTGGGTGTATCATAGTCAGGGAGAGATAAGTGGTCAAATACGTAATCAAACTTCAGAGAATTGATTGAAGATTTCATTACTTTCTTGTGGAATAGATGCTGATCAATGATAGAGTAATGTATCCAAAAATCAAAACCTCATCCCCTGAAGCACAGCAGCATCAACTCAGGGGAGGAGGAACTGGAAAACTCAGGAGGATCTTTATGTGGAATGGACACACAGGGTGACACCTGAGTAATTTTCCCAGAAATGACAACTTGCAGGAAAGTTACTGTGGTACCACAGACCCTTGAGGCGTCTCACTACATGTACAACATGCCCAGAGGGAAGCTTTTTGTCCACATGTTCTGCAACTTTTCTTGCATCAGACCAGCCACCTTTTCCCTTCATTAACTGCTCTATGTAACTTTCATTAATTGGTTTTGGATCAATTGCATAGGAGACAACAGCATTAACCCCATTGCGTCTGAAAAAGTGAAAACAGTTAGAGCCAATGACACAATGATTTTTGAAGCCACTGATAGGGTTATAGACCCGTACAGACCATTTAACCCAGTCATATTTCTTTGATAAACCATTGAGAATGTAACTTACACATTCACAGTTATTTCTTCCACCCTTTTTATTTATCATTTTCTCAACATCTATTTCTGCCTGCTCAGCAAACTCATTGATGCACTTATCTATCATGGATTTCATTTTATTCTCTACTTTGCCCATTTTCTCATTCCACTCTCTCTTTAATGCCTCTACATCGGTCCCAGTGATAGCAGAGTGACCCACCAGGGCAATCAGGCCAATGCAGAAGAGCTCTTTGAGGCGGCAGCAGAGCCCCTCCATCAGACGCCGGTTCCTCTGGTCATATTCCATGGCAGTTTCCAGAATGGGTTTGCCAAAGATGGCAGAATTCCCCATCACTGCATCATAGAGAGTGTGAAGGTTCTGGTCACCTTTAGTCTCATTGAAGTGTGTGAGGAATTCTTCTTTCTCCTTCTCCCGGTATTCCGGTTTTGCGTTCAGGATGTCCATGTACTTCCTGAATTGGTTTCTCAGATTCTCCTCAATGGGGAAGTACTGATTATTAACTGTACTTTGTTCGATAGCCTGAAGCACTTGCTGAATCTGACCTGAAATGACATCCAGCTGGTTCCTGACTATCTGGAACTGCTCCTTCATATATCTCAGCTCCTCACTCTCCACATTACCCATAGCAAGTTTAACAATTGCTCCTGCTACCCCAAAGATGGCTCCTACTGCTCCAGCAGCAGAGGCGAATTTTCCAAAACTCTCAACAACTGACATCGCATTTCTCACTGCAACCACTGCAGTTGCAACCTCAGTGCTGGCTTTTGCCAGTTCCAGGGAATCTACTGCTGTTCCTGCCATACTGATGGGCTGAGCACTGTGTTCGGATGGTCGTTTCCTTCAGTTGTCTCTGAAAAAAAGATAAAAGTTATTTATGACTCCACAATGTATCGGGGAGAGTGAAGACCTTAAGAACTGGGAGCACATGTAGGCCATTCAGCCCCTTGAATCTGCTCCACCTTTGAAATGATCACAGCTGATTTCATTCTCAGCCTCAACTTCACTTCCCTGCCTGCTCTCCATAACCATACAACCCAATAATAAATAAACATTTATCTGTCTCCTCCTTAAATTTACTAATGTCCCAGCATCCACCCTACTCGGTGGGGCGGGGTGGAGCGGGGGGGGTGGGGGTAGGGGGTGGGGGGGAGGGAATTCCACAGAATCATGACCCTTTGAGCAAAGTAATTCCTCCCTACCTCTGTTTAAATCTGCTACCCCTTATCCTAAAGCTATCACCTCACATTCTAGATAGCCATGTGAGGAAATATCCTCTCTGTACCGACTTTGTCAATCCCCTTTAGCAGCTTATAGACCTCAGTGAGATCGCCTCTCATTCTTCTAAACTCCAGAGAGAACGGGCCTAAACTGCTCAATCTCTGCATGTTTGGAAACCCCTGATGTCTGGAATCAATCTAGCGACCCTTCTCTGAACTGCCTCCAATGTTCCTCAAATAAAGGAGGAACTCTCCACAATGGTTCAGGTGCAGTCTCACTAATACCTTGTACAATTGCAGCAACACTCCCCTACTTACACACTCCATCCCTTTAACAATACATGGCAACATTCCATTGGCCTTCCTTATTACCTGCTGAAGCTGAATCCTAGTTTTCTATGATTGATGCAAAAGGACACCCAAATCCCTCTGCACTGAAGCTCTCTTCAGGAATTCCTGAAGAAGGGCTTATGCTCGAAACATCGATTCTCCTGCTCTTTGGATGCTGCGCTTTTCCAGCAACACATTTTTCAGCTCTGAGCTCCAGTATCTGCAGTCCTCACTTTCTCCTAGCTCTCTGAGGAGACCACTCAGCCCCTTGACCCTGCTGTGTCGTTCAATAGGATCATAGCTGATCCAACATTCCTGCACTTTCCCTGTAACCCTTCATTCCCAAAAAAAAATCTATCTACCTCAGTCTTAAATAGACACTGCTGCTGCAGCTTTCTGTGGCAAGGAGTTCCAAAGACCCAGAACTCTCCGAGAGGAAATTCCTTCTCGTGTCTTAAATTAGTGCCCATTTTTTTCTAAAACAGTGTCCTCTGGTTCTGGACTCTCGCATGAGGGAAACATCCTCTCAGATTTGACAGAGGAAAAAGTGCTGGATGTCTTGAATCGCATAAAGGTGGATAAATCCTCAAGGCCTGATCAGGTGTACGCGAGAACTCTGTGGGAAGCTAGAGAAGTGATTGCTGGGCCTCTTGCTGAGATATTTGTATCATCGATAGTCACAGGTGAGGTGCCAGAAGACTGGAGGTTGGCTAATGTGGTGCCACTGTTTAAGAAGGGTGGTAAGGACAAGCCAGGAACTATAGACCAGTGAGCCTGACCTCGGTGGTGGGCAAGTTGTTGGAGGGAATCCTGAGGGACAGGATGTACATGTATTTGGAAAGGCAAGGACTGATTAGGGATAGTCAACACAGCTTTGTGCATGGGAAATCATGTCTCACAAACTTGATTGAGTTTCTTGAAGAAATAACAAAGAGGATTGATGAGGGCAGAGGGATAGATGTGATCTATATGGACTTCAGTCAGGCATTTGACAAGGTCCCCATGGGTTCGCAAAGTTAGACCTCATGGAATACAGGGAGAACTATCCATTTGGATACAAAATTGGCTCAAAGGTAGATGACAGAAGATTGTGGTGGAGGGTTGTTTTTCAGACTGGAGGCCTGTGACCAGTGGAGTGTCACAAGGATCGGTGCTGGGCCCTCTACTTTTCATCATTTATGTAAATGATTTGGATGCGAGCATAAGAGGTACAGTTAGTAAGTTTACAAATGACACCAAAATTCGAGGTGTAGTGGACAACGAAGAGGGTTACCTCAGATTACAACAGATCTGGACCAGATGGGCCAATGGGCTGAGAAGTGGCAGATGGAGTTTAATTCAGATAAATGTGAGGTGCTGCATTTTGGGAAAGCAAATCTTATCAGGACTTATACACTTAATGGTAAGGTCCTAGGGAGTGTTGCTGAACAAAGAGACCTTGGAGTGTAGGTTCATATCTCCTTGAAAGTGGAGTCGTAGGTAGATAGGATAGTGAAGAAGGCGTTTGGTATGCTTTCCTTTATTGGTCAGAGTATTGAGTACAGGAGTTAGGAGGTCATGTTGCAGCTTTACAGGGCATTGGTTAGGCCACTGTTGGAATATTGCGTGCAATTCTGGTCTCCTTCCTATCGGAAAAATGTTGTGAAACCTGAAAAGGTTCAGAAAAGATTTACACGGATGTTGCCAGGGTTGGAGGATTTGAGCTACAGGGAGAGGCTGAACAGGCTGGGGCTGTTTTCCCTGGAGCGTCGGAGGCTGAGGGGTGAACTTATAGAGGTTTATAAAGTCATGAGGCGCATGGATCGGAAAAATAGACAAAGTCTTTTCCCAGGGCTGGGGAGTCCAAAGCTCGGGGGCAGAGGTTTAGGGTGAGATGGGAAAGATATAAAAGAGACCGAAGGAGTAACTTTTTCACTCCGAGGGGGGTACGTGTATGGAATGAGCTGTCAGAGGATGTGGTGGAGTCTGGTACAATTGCAACGTTTAAAAGGAAACTGGATGGGTATATGAATAGGAAGGGTTTGGAGGGATATGGGCCGGGTGCTGGCAGGTGGGACTAGATTGGGTTGGGATATCTGGTCAGCATGGACGGGTTGGACCAAAAGATGCGTTTCCGTGCTGTACATCTGAGTCTGCTTCCCGTTTTGAATATTGAAGTAACATTAGCCATCTATGTTTTTCTAAATACTCTCTTAGAATAGATTCTAATGTTTTTCCAATAACATATACCAAACCAATTGGCCTCGAGTTAGTTATATTTTGTCTCCTTTCCTTTTGAAGTAAATGTGTTACTGTTGTTTATTTGTCAAAGTAAGGTGGACTGGCAGGAGAAAGTGAGGATTGCAGATGCTGAAGATCAGAGTCGAGAGTGGGATGCTGGAAAAGCACAGCCAGTCAGGCAGCATCCGAGGGGCAAAAGCCCTTCATCAGGAATGAGGCTGGGAGCCTCGGGGCTGGAGGGATAAATGGGAGAAGGGTGGGGCTGGGGAGAAAGTAGCTGAAAGTGCAACAGGTGATGGAGGTGGGGCTAAAGGTGATATGTTGGAGAGGAGGGTGGAGCAGATAGGTGGAAGGAAGACTGACAGGTGGGACAGGTCATGAGGACAGTGCTGAGCTGGAAAGTTGGAACGAGGGTAAGGTGGGGGAAGGGGAAATGAGGAAACTGGTAAAGTCCACAATGATGCACTGGGATTGAAAGGTTCAGAGACAAAAGATGAGGCGTTCTTCCTCCAGGCATCGGTTGATGAGGCAGTGGCGATGGAGGAGGCCCAGGACCTGTATATCCTTGGCAGAGTGGGAGGGGGAGCTGAAGTGTTCGGCCTCTGGGCAGTGGTGTTGATTGGTGTGGGTGTCCCGGAGATGTTCTCTGAAGCGCTCTGCAAGAAGACGCTCAGTCTCCCCGATGTAGAGGAGACCGCATTGGGAGCAACGGATACAATAAATGATATTGGTGGGTGCACAGGCGAAACTTTGATGGATGTGGAAGACTTCTTTGGGGCCTTGGATGGGGGTGAGGGTTGAGGTGTGGGTACAAATTTTGCAATTCCTGAGGTGACGGGGAAAGTGCCAGGATGGGAGGGTGGGTTTTTAGGGGGCATGGACCTGACCAGGTAGTCACAGAGGGAACTGTCTTTGCGGAAAGTGGTTAGGGGTGGGGAGGGAAATATATTCCAGCTGGTGGGGTCCGCTTGTAGGTGGCGGAAATGTTGGCGGATGATGTGGTTTATGCAGAGGTTGGTGGGGTGGAAGGTGAGGACCAAGGGTTCTGTACTTGTTGTAGTTGGAGGGGTGGGGTTCAAGAGCAGAGGTGTGGGAATGGATGAGATCCGTTGGAGGGCATCTTCAACTACGTGGGAAGAGAAATTGTGGTCTTTAAAGATGGAGGCCATCTGGTGTGTTCTGTGGTGGAACTTGTCCTCCTGGGAGCAGATGTGGCAGAGTCAGAGGAATTGGGAATACAGGATAGCATTTTTGTACGAGGAAGGGTGTGGGGAGGTGTAATCCAGGTTGCTATGGGTGTCAGTGGATTTGTAAAAAAAATGTCGGTGTTGAGTTGGTCATCGTTGATGGAGATGCAGAGGTCCGGGAAGGGGAGGGAGGTGTCAGAGATAGTCCAGGTGAATTTAAGGTCAGGGTGGAATGTATTGGTGAAGTTGATGAACTGTTCAACCTCTTCATGGGAGCACGAGATGGCGCCAATGCAGCCATCAATGTAGCGGAGGATGAGGTGGGGAGTGGTGCTGGTGTAACGACAGAAGATGGACTGTTTGACATAACCAACAAAGAGGCAGGCATAGCTGGGGCCCATCTGGGTTCCCATGGCCACCCCCTGGATTTGGAGGAAATGGAAGGAGTTAAAGAAAAAGTTATTAAAGGTTTGGAGAAATGGAGGAGAGTATTGGTGGAGGGGGACTGG